>NW_028278804.1:0-132032 GCF_059751315.1 Micrasema longulum
TATTATCATATATTAGAATGTAATTGCCTAGCTTGGAACGGGGTATGTACCCTTGTTAGCTGGGCAAAATGAAAGTAAAATTGTATTTTTGATAAAAGGTGTAAATAAATAAATAAATATGCCCTGTAAATGCCAAGACTTCCATATTTCCTTCTTTTAAATGTTTTCCCTCTCTGTTGCAACAAATAAGATCTAAATAACTCCCCAGCGAGGAAATCCAGCCAGTCTGCAAAAAGTTGGACATACTTTAAACATAGTTGTTTAATTTTAACTCAAAATATTTTTTTAGTGGTATTGATTGATTGATATCGATCGCCGGCCTCGTTGTGTAATGGTCGTCGCGTTTGCCTACCATGCAAGAAGTCTCGGGTTCGATTCCCGACATGGTTTATTTGAAATATTTATTTAAAGGGGTGTTTTCACACTAATATATTTTATAATACCTGTACTGGGACCTGAAGCGTGAGACTGATCACCTTACCTTCCTATAACAAAATTGATCAAGATGTGCTGCGATTGATGTACCAATCCAGTGCCCTATGAACCATTAGGTGCGGAAAGAGAATGATGATTATGGTATTGAAATAAGACGGTTTAATATAGAGTAGAAAGTAAAATGTTCACGTGATAATAGAATGTCAGAAGATTTGTGGATTACGGTATTTTTTTTTTTTTAAAGAAATGGAAATGTTAGCTTTCTTATGATTCACCCAAATATTTCATTTTTGCTGGCCATTTTCAACGAGTTGTAAATAACTCACTATTAGAACATGGAAATCAAGTTGGGGTAGAGTGGGGTTTGAACCTTGGACCTCCGGCCCGTGAGTCCGCAACACTAGCCGCGGGACCGCAACCCGATTCTGATCTGATCCCGATCTGTATATCGTCGCTTTAGTGCGTGTTTGTCCAACAGACTATTTATAACGAAATGGAGTTAAGTGTAGGAGTTCTGAGAAAACTTATATTTATAAAATTCAAATGATTTTTTTACGAATTTTGTGTCAAGTGGTGGTCATTATTTATGCCGATTTCGTAAAAAAAACATTACAGCTCTATTTCTGGAGATATGTGTTTTGGCCGGTTGAACAAAAATGAACTGAAGTGACGATATGTAGGTTTTCTAAATATTTTGAATTCAATTTCATTGTTTGTATTAATTCAAGTTGAATCTAAAAAGTTAAGCTGTGAAATTGATTCAATTTCTTTGCTATGAATTCGATTCAATTTCTACGCCATGCTACTAATTGAATATTTTAAAATAAAATAATAAACATAATTTTCGATTTTCACCATTATTCTGCCGTGCTAGTGTACCGTGAAATAGGCCAGTGTGTAGAAGGTACTTAGGGTAACCATTCGCATTATTAATGGATCGGGTAGGAAAACTTTAACCCCCACCGAGCCGAGTACAAACAACTGATTTTTACTTTATAAACCTTGACTTACATATCATGTAAATATATAAAAAATCTTTAATACCTACTACACAAACATACATTCAGTTGTAGTGATATTATTTTATGTTTGGTATTAATTGACACAAAGTGCGTGTGTGTAGGAAAATTACCATTAAATTGACACGAGTATGTAACTTTTTTTAGATTTTCGTCGGTGATTGTAGATTTTTTTATTTTTACAACTTACTAGCTGAACCCGGCCACGCTTCGCTGTGGCTTTGTCTGATATTAATTATTAGGGAAGTAAATAAAAACAGTCTAGCAACTATACATTTCCCGAGAAAACACATTGCTTAATTTAATATTTTTATTTGCGTTGCTGTGACTATGCTGTAGAATATAAGGATATAAAATTGTAACTTTGACTAGAATTGATAAAATGGCAGCACTGTCTAGAACTGTCATTCAGTACTTGTTAACTCTTGTGTGGCTGTGATGTCATACTAGTCGACATAGGACACAAGATTTGATATATCTCTCTTATTTTTTTAAATGATGAATTCGTATTTTTTGTAATCTTCAAATGGACTTTTTCACACCCGATTTAGAAAATAACATTTTTATCACTATGCTATATGTAAATACAAAAAATATTTAACCTTGCTACGCGAAGCACGAATGTCCGCTAATTCAGCAACACATATATACAGATACCTTATACAAGACAAAGCACAAAGATAGAAGTCATAACTAGGAAGACTGAGACGCTGTTCTGCGGTGGGTGTCATCTAAAACAGATTTAGTCTTCAGTTGGTTAATGACAATGATGGGGGACGCACACGCGTAACATGAGCGGCGTATTTGTGATTTTCAATTTGTTTTGCTATAACAGGGTTAAATTATATGTTTATTCCCATAAATTATGGAAAAGGAGTTATTAAACAGTAGTCTCCATGTTTTCCATTTTTTTTTAAATGTCTGAACTTTAGAATATTCCGTCTTTTACTAATGGTAACACGATGTTACATCACCGCGCGCAAAGGGATTATTTACCACAATCTTTTAAGAGTTAACTCTGATAAATTAGGAGTCAATTTAAAACGCACAGAATGTCCCGTTTCCGTTAGAACTTCCAGATATATATTTTTTTAAATTTATTTATTTATACTTTTACAATGTTTGTATTCTTTTTTTATACATGATAATGTTCCCTCACTGGGGTGTCCCGTGCCGAGGGAAATATTTTACAAAAAAGTGAAACATGCCTTAAATTAGTTATTGTATAATAATTTAGAAACACTATTCTGCTAAAATGCAATGTTTCGGAAAAAAATAAGTCAATCCATCGATTACTTTCCGAGATTTGCGGCAACAAACATACGGAACCTAAATGTTTATAATATAAATAGGTAAAAGTTATTCCCACTTATCTGATATATTTAGTACAGGGTATTGTTACTATAGAATAAACCTTTTAAACTTTTTCTAAGATATTATTTGAATCAGTACTTTATGATTTTCTTATTTATTGATTTATTTTATTTAATAGCATAATTATACATTTTTACAATTTAAAAAAAATTCACTTGTTATATTTTTACTAAAACTAAAATTTATTGTATTAATTATACTATATTAATATTATATTAACTATTATATTAATACTTTGAAACATTTTATTACTTAATTAGATTTTTAAATGTTTTAAACTTCTGCTGAATATATATTTTTTGAGTTTAATTTTTTTGTTTTCCAATTTGGGGCAAAAAGTAGTGTATGTTTTAAAAAAAATAATTTGCACTTAATATGTTTATACCATTAGTTTTGTAAAAGGTAATTTAGCCGGCTAAATTGCTAAATATTAAATTACTCTGAGTGTGACGTCTCAAGCTCTCTTCCGTTTCTTCTCAGGCAGTTCTGCCGATTGGTTCGTTGACGGTAAGTAAACCGGAAATGTTCCACAACTTTCTTATCATTGATTTATATGACGAAGTGAAATAGTAAATAAATAAATGCGAGCCCATGAAAATGATGTTTCATCTTATCTTATGTCTCTAGAGCCCTTGAAACTCAAAATAATCTGTATCTTAGAGGATAAAACACATGAGTCCCCTTTTTTTCCGCTCAGAAATTATCGCAATAAGCTATTTTATATGTGAATAACCCAAGTCTAATACGTACCAAAAATGTTTTTTTAAGTTAAATTAACAACCAGGGCCCCGATTACAATGGGAAGTTAACATTTATTTTCAATTTTATCTACAAAGTAAAATTAAGTTTTCTGTATGTAAAAGCAGAATATGTATACATTTTTTTCTTCTCAATATGTTTAGTTATAGGTTACCGAAGAAGATACTTTAAATATTAATGCAAATATATTCATTTTCGTTCACATATATTGTTTTTTTTTATAGACAGTCGAAGATAACTCTGTTAACTTCCCATTAGGATCGGGGTCCAGAGCAGCTCAAAACTCCACCAGGAAGAGCAATTTATATTTTTTTTAAATCTGAGAAGATATACGATCTTAATTTATTTAACGACTCAGCTCTCCGCTATAAACGGAAGTTGAGGGTCTATACGCCTGTAAACAGACTGGATTTCCTCCCTGGAGAACTCAAAACATTGTTGATTAAATTAACTGGTTTAAGAAGTGGTGACGCGAGAGAGAGGCGCAAAAGTTAATTCCTCGATAGCTTAGAGAGCGCATGAACAGATCCAAGATGGTCCAACAAGGTCAGCCAACACACACGTTATTAAGTACGTTTACTGCCACTTAATATACAATGGGAATCGACTCACCTGTGTTGAAGTGTTCCCCCTTGCTCCACCAGATATTAATGCGAGAATGATACGGATGTAAGGTTCTTTCTTATTCTGCTTTGCGCATCAGTTTTTCTAGATATTGGATTCGGTGATGATAATAACGCTGACACTTAAGCGCTAACTTTCTATGGCAAGATAGCGGTACGAATATTATTTGTTGTTTGTTTTTATAGTGCGGATCACAGAAGACATCATTTGTTTGAAGAAAAAATACAGCTGTCAGTTTTATTTGAAAATGGAATTTATGAATTGTTGCAATGCGGTAGGTACTGCCAGGCTGCTCAGGTTCCTACTTCTCAAGGAAAAGCCGATAACCAAAATTTATAAACGGCAGTAAACATTCACGCGTAACCAAAAAGAATAAAAATTAATAATAGGCAGAGTGATGAATGTTACACAGTGTGTAAGGTGGCCACTTGTCCAACCAGCCAATGTCATGTTATAAGCCCTGTAAAAGCCTAGACTTAAAAATTTCCTTCTCTAAAACGTTTTTCATCTCTGTTGCAACGAATTTACAAATTCGATGATAAAATAATGCCGACAGCGGAAAACGGGAAGAAGACTTTGTTTTTTATATATAAACTGATTTGCTGAAAGATGAAAGGGTAGATAAAACAATACATAAGTGGTATAATAATGAACGTGTTACATAAGTGAGTTATGGGAGATTAGTTTGGCCCAAATTACTCCAGTAACGTTTATCGTACATAATACATGTATCGCTTTGTTTGTTTACGCACGTTTTACAAATAATGGACGAATAAAACTGTTTGTAAAACGTAGTTCCACTTGCCCTAAATTGTTAGTTGAATCATGCGTGAATATCTAATCGTTAATATCATAATCCTTCGCTAAGACGAGTACGTAAATAACCAAAACTACGCATTTCACAAGGAAAGAGGAAATGCGGTGGCAGAGAAATTATTAGTTACGCTATCGGTTTTCTTACTATTTGAGAATCAACTGCTCTTAAAGAGCGTACGTTTTGATTCTTGAATCTGGTATTTTGATATTTAAATCCTGGCAATACTCTTTAACATGTTTTGCTGTGGCAATGCTGATAAGTGGAATAAAAATTATTTTAAAAAAAGATAAAAATCCTTATGGACTTCATCTTTAGAAAGTCAATTTATTTATTTGATTTATTTATACTTTTACATTGTTTGTATTTTTTTTATACAGAATAATGTTCCACTGGGGTGTCCCGTGCCGAAGGAAACATTTTACAAAATATGAAAAATGCCTAAGATTAGCTATTGAACAAAGTTAACATAATAATATCAATCAAAAAAACGTTATTAATCCAATTAACCTAATTATCATTAACAGAATAAACAATAAAAAACTAAAATAATCATAAAAAACATAACCAATTTATATATACCAATAGAACAAATTTCATAAACAGTACACACATCGATCCGTGCGCAACCCACCTCCACTATCCATTTCTTAATAGCAATTTTATACTGTGAGAACTTACTAATTGTCCATATGGATAATGGAAGTAGATTGCACACTTTAACTATGATTCCAATTCCACTAGATCGAGGAATATCCATCTTCCCCTTCTAAAAACTCTGCGACCTAGAGATATGCCGATAATTTTAAATTATTGCGGATTTTTTAAAGTTTTGTTTTTCTGAAATTACTCCGCGTATGATGTTTCAAGTTCTCGTCCGCTTGTTTTCGGCCAGTTCTGCCGATTGGTCCGTTGACGCTAAGTAAACCGGAAATCTTCTTCAACTCTCTTATCGACGGTTGGTTCATATGAACTAGTGACGTCGTCCAAAGTAATTTGTTTTTATAAAAAAAATAATTTTGTGTATTTTCTAGAAACTTTGCCTAATTTTTACCGCGCGTAAGAAAACATTTTTGTATCCAATTTCCCGTAGAGCTGAAGTTCCTCATCATATATTTTTATCTCAAAAACGTTTTCCCTCTCTGTAGCAGTAGGTTCATTATTTTGGTCTTTTTTATTTGATTTAATATCTTGTTTTGTAGAACTCTGACCTTCCATTTTATGATAATTTCTTTGTTACTTTCTACAGTTTTTCCCGATAAGGAAATTTCGTGACTTTTGTCGTGCGGTTTTTTCACGTTTTTTTAGTTACACAATTTCAGTTATACAATATTCATTTATTATTTAAGAATGTATTTTTAGTAAATTTTCCGATTTTTCTCGACCTAAGCCTAGTTAACATTTTTTTACAAATTTATTAAATTGAATCCGGGTCATGGTTTTGCAATGTTTGGGTAACATATTGAATATTTTGGGGGCCAGAAACCTGAAATTTCTTTGCCCGAATTCAGAGTTTGTGATAGACCCCATGACCCATCCGCTAGTTTGACTTCTGGTAGTGTGGGAGTGTTCCTTTTGGGATTTGGTAGAATAATTTGCTTTCACAAACATTATTATTCTAAAAATATATAATTGCCTTATATCTAAGAACTCAAATTCCTCGAATAACTTGATGCTGGGGTACCTCAAGGGCTTTTTAAAAAAATATTTATGGTTTCTTGTTTTGAGTATTTTTTATGTGGTAGTGTTGCGATCTTCTCGTATTGTGAATGTGCTATCATTTTTTATATGTCTTTGTGTTATTTTGTGGATTAATTAATTTATTTATTCATTCATATTTTTTTCCATTATAAACTATGATTAATAATAAAAATAATGTGACCTCACTGGGGTTACCCCTGCCCGTGATTAGGTTAAGTGTTTCTATTTTTCTCAGGCTGTCTATGCCTAAATCTTTTACGTGTTTATAGAGTTCTACGGTCGGCGTAAGGTAGCCCAGATTACGTGTGTTTTGTAAGTCTATGAGTAGCCATCGAGTGGAAACTACTCTCGTCCGGGGTTCTGGTTCTGTTTACACTCAGAACTGTATTTTTCATAAGCCACGATACATTGTGGCGGGCAAAACCGACAGCCGTGAGGTTGGCAGATCCAAACTCTGTTTTGGCCCGCAACGCGTAGTTCGCTGTAATGTCAGCCTGGACGAGACTACTAAACACCGTACATCGAAAGTACTCGACACATTTATTTTTGAAAGTTCGTATTGCTTGGCCATCAGCTCTCCGCCAGTGCTCGCTTTTGTAAATTCCTTCTGCACGAAATAATAAGATGTGACTCGTGTGTAACTACTTAGTAAATAACTTCAATTGAACGCAGTTATGCAGAAAGCAGCCAGTTCACAATTTTGAAGAAATTAGATATTGATGTTATCACCTTCTGAAAATAGAACCGATCACAAAAACGGAATTTCTCAATTTGCAGAAAACACCCACAGGACTAAAAAAATCTTACGGTACTTTATAAAATTAATTTACACTGTTCAAACACATAAAAAGATTATTTTTTGTAAGGCCAAAAAAACGAATGTATTCATTATTAATCATTTGTCAAAGTTGAAAAAATTTTAACCGTTGTGTAGATTTAATAATTCTGTTTTCTCACAAAAGTGCTATTATCTCAGTTTCACTTTTCTATGGCTGGCTGCTTTTTGCATAACTACGTTCAATTGTAATCCATCTTACTCATTTAACCTCAAATCAACTCAGGCGCACCCATCCTATAACATAAATCAGAACCTTTAAAATCCTTCATTTTTGTAACCGATCGCCATTTAGGCCGCGCGAAGGATGGAAAAGTTCACATTATGAATTAATAAGGAGCGATCATTATCTATTCCGATAAATATATTTTAATGTGGTTATTTAAAAAGCCTTGATATTCATTTGTATTCTATTACCACTCGAGGAAAACCCTCTAAATATCGAAATAATTCAATTATTTACCACTTCGTGTGCCCATTCTATTTACAGTGCCGACATTGAGGCAATATAATTAAAGGTCAAAAGCTAAACTTTGGAATAATTTTACGAGTATCGAGCAGGTAGATTTTACAATCGCAACCCTACCCCGCCGTTTAAAAATAAATTTGTCCGAGAAGAAAAATAACAGTCATTGATTTTAGAAAAATTATTAATAAATTAACATGATCAAATTTCATTTGAATTTAAAATTGTGTAAAAATAATGTTGATGGCTTCTTTATGGTCATTTAATTAAAAATAACATTATCATTAAATGAAAGAAATCTTTACAAATTTCAATATAAAGGGCGTTTCATCAAAAAGGTACGGCGCATTATATGCAACATGTATCGTTTTTTTTAATCTGGCAATTTAATATTACGAGTTTCCCTTTCAACTCGTCACAAAGTAACTCATTTCCTTTTGCCTTATTCGTGTTAAAAATGATTTTCGAAGGCAGGATATTACGTCGGGGTTGTGTAATAATATAGCTAGTGTGTAAGTCAGTGAACTTCATACATTTCCGCATGCATGTCCTTGAAAACACGACCCTTCGTATTTGATTGATTTAAAGGCTTTATTCAGTTCGAAGCCTCCGTAGTACTATGGTGAGCGACACTACTAAACTTAACATAAATAAAAATATACTAAACCACATTTCTAGTTTTTAATGCCTAGGACTAACAATAGACATACAACTGACACGGACAATTAATATCAACAAGTTAATTAGCAAAGTGGGACATTATCGAGTCTTTTTTTAAAAACCAAAAACGGAAAAATTCTAATGTTCATACATGTTAAAACTAAAATATGTTATACGCAGCAGGATATCAAAATGACATAAACTAACTACAAAGACAACAAAATAAAATATTAAAGTTAGTACATGACCTTCCCTATCTAACTGCAACTAGAGAACTTTTTAAACAAACTAAGAAATTAAATATAACTGAACTCTTTCAACTAGAATCATTAAAATGTATCCATAAATTAGCCACTAATGTAATTGTAGACGAAGAACTTGTAAAAAATTGTAGTCAACATGGACATAATACGAGAATATCAGAAAAATATTATACACAACTTTCTAAAACAAGACAAGGATAATCGAGACTAATAAACCAGGGACTGAAATTATACAATAAACTACCAGACAAAACTAAACAAGACTCAGACAATCTTTTCAAAAGATGTAAAAAATATTATTTGAACAACATGAATAAAAAATGTTTACATTATTTTTGTAAAATGAATGTAATAATCCATAAGGGTTGTAAATACATTTTCAAATAAAAAAATATATATATTTTTTTAAATTTAGTTCTATTATAAACATAGTCTAATACGATATTTACAACGCAATATTTAGATTTACAATTCGTGAACTTCGTGAACTCGGCAATAGTTATTCCCACGTATCGGATATATTTAGTGTAGGGTATTGTTCCTATAGAACAAACCTTTTGAACTTTTTCAAAGATGGTGAATGGTAATTATATTTATTTATTTATGCATTTCATAATACATACAATTTTTCGTTCACTTTGCCCAGCTGTATAAAACAGAACTTATAATTTTCTTGTTATATCACTTTAAAATATTTTATTACTTAAATTTTTTTTACATGTATTCTGTTGTTAATTGTTTAAACTTCTTCTACTGAATATGTTGTATATTTTTTTAATAATTTTTTTTTATAAATCTTGTATAATTTTTAGGTTTATTTTTTTTTATAAATCTTGGGTAAAAGGAAATTTATATATTTTTTAAATATGTTAGTATTATAAATTTTTGTAAAAGGCAAATTTGCCGTTTATGTTAATAAAATAAAATAAAAATAAATAAATATTCTCACATTATTTTACACGTACTGTACTTTTTGTATAATATTTAAATTGTTTATTTATTTATTGTTGCACACGGATCGATGAGTGGATCAAGCCAAATAGGTAAAATGTGTGTAGTGTTAATGAAATTCGTTCTATTGGTCTATATAAATTGGTTATGTTTTTTATGATTATTTAAGCTTTTTATTGTTTATTATGTTAATGATAATTAGGCTAATTGGATTAATTACGTTTTTTGTTGTTATTATTATATTAACTTTGTTAAATAGCTAATTTAAGGCATGTTTCACATTTTGTAAAAAGTTTCCCGGTGAGTGAACATTATTCTGTATAAAGAAAAGAATCCAAACAATTTAAAAGTATAAATAAATATACGCTTATATTAACTTACAAGCCTTTACCCGTGGCTTCGCTCACGCGGTATTAGGGAGAAACTAGTCAGGTAATTAATTAGTATTGTCGTTTAGCAATAAGATTTTTCCCAATTAAATTATATCTTTTTCGGAACAGAAAGTAGCTCTTACTTAATATATTTGAGGGTATCAGAAGCAAACTTTGAAATCTCCACCAAAAACGGAAAATTAGTTATTGATGCCAAAATAAATTATATTGAAAAACCTACCTACCTAAATACCAGCGTAATTTAAAACCGTCTTTAAATCTTGCAAAACAGATTTCAATTATACTACTTGACACCGCAAACTAAGCATTCTCCATTAAATTGGTGAAGCATGATTAGGAATCCCACATTTTTTTTTTTTAATTCGCAAATATCTCAGTCTGCACTCCTGCAATGGAGATTTCTACGTTTCCTTCTTATACCTTCATTTATACATATATATAATATATTTCAATGATTGTAGGGATGTTTTTTATCGATTTATTTTTAAATCGATCACAAATTACTGGCAACACAAAATAAAATATAACTGGGCCAATTATGTGGTATTTTATTTCTATTTTATAATTTTAATTTGTATTTAACTTAATAGGTTTGTACTCGTACGTGTCAAAAAATGATGCAACAGATTTAAAAAAAATACAACTATTGTTAAAAAAAGCTTATCCACATAAAAAATATCTTAAAATATCAACGTTTCTCGCAGCGTTTATAAGGGTTATAATGTATATTTAATAAAAGAATGTTTAAATTTAATAACGACATAATTAGTGGGATTTGTAGGGTCCATAATCCATAATCGATGACAAACACGTGTTAAACTAGTTCACCTGAAGTAGACAAATGACTGACGCGCAACGATGCAGTGTCATAATTTTTTATCGAATCCAATACATACGTATAATGCAACTCTTACAGTATTGCACGTTAAACCGGGAACATTGTTCTGCAGTACATTCACATCTTCCCTACTATGAAAAATGAACTAAAAAGGAATGTGGTTTACAAAGAGACCACAGGACCGGGAGCATTGTTCTGCAGTACATTTACATCGTCCCTACTATGAAGAAATTAACTACAAAGGAACGTGGTACATAAAGAGACCACAGGACGCAGCCAAGTCAGTCGGCCCAACAAGTTCAGTTCAGTCAGTCAATCCAGTGTCCAGTCCATCGACGTAACACTCGTCCGACATAATTCATAATTTATTTGCCATGTAATAAATAACCATCAAACAGCAACCTCGTGTCTTCTCTGTCAATCTCTAACTGGGGTAGGAACTCCAATCCCCAACAACCCTAAATTCCTACAGATTTGGGAAAAATTGCAATAAATATAGTGTGCAAATTACCGTGTAGTCCGAAGGGCTCGGCTGCGCCTGAACCTGCGCGAAGAGGCCCGCGAGCGCGCGCTCCATGAGGCCGGGGTCCCGAGGGCCGCCCCCGGCCATGGTGTGCGTCTTGCCGGCCCCCGTGGCCCCGTAGGCGAACACAGCCCCGTTGTACCCCGCCAGCACGTCTCGCACTAGCGCGCTGGTGGTCGCCTCGTACACTTGCTCCTGCATTATTCAAAAAACATTAGGTACGTTTATAATAACAACAACAACAAAAAACTATCACGCCGTTTCCCCGTAAGGGTAGGAAGAGAAGATAAAACGCCACATCACTCTATCTTTGCATACAGATCTCGCGTTTCGTCCATTCGTACACCTTTTTTTTACGCACGCGCGCCGATTATTCCGACTTTTGACATGTCCATCTTCAAGTATTTGTTGGATTTGGTCATGCCATGTCTTTCTCGGTCTTCCTCTATTTTTGCATCCATCAACATTCGCCTTGTAAATATTTTTAGCCGTTCTTTCGCTCTCCATTCGCTCTACATGTCCTAACCAACGCAGAGCTCCTTTCTTGATTTAGTCGATAATGCTTACCTCCGCCTTGCATAATGTACAGATCTCGACATTTGTGCATCTATCTTACATAGTTTTACCACATGTTTGCCTGAGAGATCACATTTCGACAGCATTTAGCCTACTTTCATCCCTGTTTTTCCAAGTCCATACTTCGCTCCCATACATCAGGGTTCATTGTGGACTGCTAATTTTGCCTCTTGCGACAAACATTTATTTACCAAGGTTGAGTCATGTGCACCGCTCACTCTGTTTCCGGCACTCACTTTCCTTTCAATGTATTTCTCAGCTATTCCATCCCTAGTAAACATACTTCCCGGATACACAAATTCCTCTACTTATTTTAGTATAAACCCATTCACTGTGATTTCACATTTAGTCATACTTTTATTTATTTCAAAAACCATCACATTCGATTTATCGACATTCATCAGCAAATCGCTTCCCTCGCATAAATCGTAGACTTTTGACACCAAGAATTGTAATTCCTCTTTGTTTTTGTAATATCCTCGGATAGATTTTTTGTACAGTATATATTTACGCAATAAACAAAATATATTGCTCCAACTAACATAAACTAGACTAGTGTAAGATAGTAAAGGTTTTAATTTTAACTTTTTAAATCCATAAACCACAAAACAAAGATTGTGTCCTAATTTGCGTAACCCTTACCGAAGACAATTTACAATATACTTTTGAATGTTTTACTAACGACAATACTTTTAAAATATATAACAAAACAAAACTTTACATAGACCGAAAAAATTCAAAATATCGTGACAATAATATCTTTCAACGGTTTTAAAACTCAGAACATATTTATGTTATTTATTTTTTATTACTTAATCTGTCGTTTTTCGTAAACATAAACAGAATATATAAAAGGAAAAATAATGAAACCCACTAAACCGCGAAACTGGTCTATCAGCAGATTTCTTATTTTTTCTTTACAAAGAATATGATATGATTAAAGAAATTATATAAATTTAAAAAGTAATATAAACATTATTAAGAACTAAAAGCAGACGTATTTTTCACACAAAATATATTTACAAAAATTTTAATAGTTGACTGTTATTACATATACATCAAATATATTTGTGTAATGTACATAAACGTATTTAATAAATATATTTGAATTTAGATTGGTACGTGGCTTGTTTTACAAAACCATTAACTTTACATAAAGCACTAGTTTAAAAGTCGCATCTCTTTTGTAATCTGGGTCACAGAACAATTTTAGTTAGCGTGTCGATAGTTATTTTTCGCCATATGCTATTACTCGTACTCTGTTCACGGCATTCAAAGCTATGGAAATTTTAAAATAAAATCGACAAAGGTTAAAGGGATTTGTAATGAAGGGAAAACTATTAAAAATTCTGACAGCCCCTTTTCTTTTCCGTAAACCTAAAAATAACAATTTTGTTGGATTCATTGTTTCTTTTGTATTACGTCTCCGATTAACACCTCAAATGGATGATTTTTTTCCTACAGTTCGTTGCCACGGGAGTTATTTCTCCCTTTTTAAAATTATAATCGAACGAAAAAATCATTAGTGCAAAACACGTCATATATTAATTTACTGGCAACTTGGTTTTAGCCGCGGCTCTGCTCGCGTAGTATTGAAATTAGTTTCGTCGCTTAGCAAATCATTTTTTTGTGGCAGAAAATACCCTATATTGATTGTTGGTCCTCCAACTGTCGCTATGCAAAAAATCGACAGTCCGTCAGTCTACGGCGACAAAGCATATTTAACAATGTTTTGAGAATGTCCAGCTGGTTGGATTTCCTCCCTAGGGAGATATTTAGATCTAAATTTGTTGCAACAGAGGGGGAAAACATTTTTGAGAAGGGAATACTAAAGTCTAAGCATTTACAGGGCTTATGACCTGTCGTTGGCTGGTTTGAGTGGCCCATTATACACTGTGTAACATTCACCATTCAGCCCATGTTTAAATATCCACATTTCTTCAACTCTTACGTTGATTTTTGTGAAGTAAAAGAGCTGAAACGTTTATCATGTGGTTGAAATTCATTCGGCTGAACCAATTCACCTACTGGGCATCGCCTGAAAATAATTTTCGAATTTCATACTTCTTTTTTTTTTTTACCAGTTAGTAAATTCAACAATGCTTTGAGTATGTCCAAGTGTTTGCAGACTGGCTAAGGAGTAATTTAGATCTAAATTTACATGCAACAAATTTTGACTAAGCATATGTATTACGTATACGGCGGCCACCGTGGTGTAATAGCTAAGATACTCGAATCACACACGGAAGGTTCCGGGTTCGATTCCCGGTGAGAACACAAAAATACAATGCGATTTTTCTCAAGCCTGGGTGTTCTATGCTGTAATTCACCACTGAAATTGGGCCTCGTGGCATTTTTTGAGGCACGATAAAATCATAAAATTATATGCATTTTCCACTATTTTTCATTATTCGTGATTTCGAGTGATTTTTTTTCGTGATTAAAAGTAACCCATTTTACTTCACATCTTTTCAGTTATCCCTATGCAAAAAATCAAGTCGATCGGTCTCTCCGTTGTGACGTTTTTGTGGCATGAAATAGGGAAATATTACATTATACGAATACCGATAAAAACATGTGAACTGGATTTAGACAAAGTATTGTATTTTCGAAATCAATATGGATATTGTGGTGAATTGTTTTTATACATAATTTCAAAAATATGTTTTTACAAAAACGCGACGTGTTTGGCCTTAACAATTGTGACGACAAGATTGGTGACGGTGTTCTTTTTAAATTTAAACAGTCTCAAACAAAGTTTAAAATTTAACTGAATCGTGACGTATTAGGGGCTGGCCAATACTTAGGCGGGAATTTGGAATTGTACATAAAAAAAAAATACAAAAAAGTACGCGCGGTAGTTTAACTTTGTGAGGAATGAAGTAATAAGAGAACGGACGCAGCAAACGACGGTGACAACTGTCATCAAGCGGAGGCGATACGGTTGGCCCTAGCCTATATGGCCTACCATAGACTGCGGATGCCTCCTGAGAGCGTTAACCACGCTTGCTTACTTTACGAGGCATCAGGTTCTCGACGTCCTGTACATCCACTGCTGACTGTTTGTCGGCAGTTTATGTCAGAATTTCGGAACGAGAACCTGACTTAGAAGAACGCAAAGGAGTTTGCAACCGATAGAGATGCGTGGAGGCTCTTTGTGGATACCATTTGCTCCAACTAGGGAGCGGACACGAAATGGAGATGACTAAAAAGTACGACAAAATATTTTTTCCAATCGACAGTATTGAATAGACCCTTTTTAATTTTAAATTATATAAACTTTTTAAAATAAACAACTAAAACAGTGTAAGTCACTATCCAAGCACTAGAGTTAGTCTCTTTTTTTGGAGAGTTACAGTGATAACATTTACTAGATGTGTAAAAGTAGATATGTTTGGAATTTTACAAAAACATGTACTTTTTATGAAATTTATAAGTATTTTTTTTTTTTTTTAAACAACGTTATATTTCCCTGTTGGGACATGTATTTATAGAAATGTAGATTCAATTATTGATTTTTTTAATTAAAAAAACAACGATAAATAAAAAAAATATTCCAAATTTTAGTCTGTAAGCATCTTGGGAATTAACAACATTTTATGGTTTAACATCATACAAGTAAAGGTTCTCAACCTTTAGCATTAGCGTATAATCACATTAAAGCATAAATAGTCTAATATAATGTCTTGTAGCATAAAAAGCTCGCATGATTCCATATCGTGTTAACGTGATACATATTTCACGCTGGCAGTTTGTGCTTGTACGTCTTAATAATTTAGGGAAATTCTTACCCCTTTTGTTTTTCCGCCCAAACTATAAATACGTAAACGGTTGAACAATTTTATTCGCGACATAATGTGTAAGTGCTTAATATTTGTGTTGACGAATCTAATAGGAATTTTTTAGCGTAGCTTTTTAAGCGCCGCACTGCAACTTTTACAACTTACACTTTTACATACAAGCTAGACGCTATAAATTCACCTTACATTTTTTAAACGATGACGCCATGGAAGTATTCCAGGATAATGTACTCTCCTATACCCAGGATACATGGGTATGGAAATGAATTGGAACAAATATTCGATATCTTCAATATAAATTCTGTTCATGAATTAAAACGAATTCTCACTCGTTATTTTTTAGAAAAATAATGGATTTATTTTTAAATATATTATTAAATTTTACTTTATTTCCTGGAATACGTGATTTTTTATTTCTTTTTTAACATGTTAGAAATAATTTCAAATTGTACATTGGTGGATTTACTGCCAAATGGCAACTTCTTCCAACCAACTGATGATGATGATTTTACTAAATAGAGGTATTATTTGAGGAAATGTGGATGTTCAAACATGGGCAGAATGGTGAATGTTACACAGTGTGTAAAGTGGCCATGACAGGTCATAAGCCCTGTATATGCCCAGACTTCTATATTCCCTTCTCAAAAATGTTTTCCCTCTCTGTTGAAATAAATTTAAATATGAACAACTCCCTAGGGAGGAAATCCAGCCAGTCTGCAAGCATTTGGACATAATCAAACATTGTAGAGGTATTATTTAGTAATGTAACTATTTTTTTATTTTTTTTGTTGTTTTAATGCTCAAAAAACGTATATTTTTTTAAGTACTCATGTTGTATTATTTTTTTATTATTATTATTATCTAGTTATTCTCAACTTTACTGTGTTATATTTATATTTAGTACATAAGATTTTCTCATAGTTATTGCTTTCTTTTATTAAGAAATGTTATGTTTATTTTTAACTTTCTGTATTATATGTTTACTAAATTATTTAGTATTAATTATTCTATTATTTCTTACATAATTATTGTGCACTGCTGTGATTATTTCTGTAAATTATTATTTTTTTGTAAAAGGTTCTTTGAACCGTTGATGTATAAATAAATAAAGAAATAAATAATCAGCTTGACAAATGCATGCTTTATTGATCCGATTCATTAATGCGTTTACTAAAGTAGAGCCAATTTAATGGGGCACATTTGACATTTGTCGGTTTTAGCTTCATAGTGAGGTGACCTGCTTAAAAACATAGATTAAAGTTAATGAATCGATTCGGACTTCAAACATAATATATGTGAATTGAATTCAGTTACTATGAAAAAGTACTTATAAGTACTGTAATTTTATTTTTAAAACCATAAGTCAAATCCCTGTCCCATTATTACTTTCTTTCGTAAATTTAAGGAACAAAATAAGATAAGTACATAATTTAACAAAATTATCAACATTTGATTTTTCTGGGTAACATCCCTAGTGTTTAAAAATAAAAAGGGTTCACTGATGCAACATTGTAACGACGTTTAGAACAGAAAAAGTTTATTATGTTTAGAATGGTTTATTAGTGAAAGTAAATCGTAAAATTACCTTCTTTTGTCGTTATTACAATAAATATGTAATCGCAATTGAAAAAAGTTAAGCAATTGAGCAGTTCTAAATTCGATAAAATGAATAATATTTTATTTTTTTTACAAGGTTATGTTGTCGAATTTTGATGAAGTGTCAAATGTGACCTATTCAATTGGCCCTACTATAATTATTGCATCTTAAAGAACATATACTTATTTATGATTACTTAGTTGCATTTATTCGCTCATTGCCGCGCTACGGTGCCATGTCGGGAATTGAACCCGAGACCTCTTGCAACTTCTAAAAAGTATCTATGAGAAAATGGTTTACTCATATTTTATTGGTAATGAAATGCAAAAAATATTCATTATTTTGATATATACAAATCATTGTAGACGGGTAAGTAGTGGACTTTATCTCCTTGAAAGTTTAGGTACAGTTTGTGCAATCACAAAATTAATTTATTTTGCTTACTATAATATAAATTGATAATTTATTTTGTAATTTATTTGTCTTCTCTAAGATATAGTTAAAAATGCTAGATAAGGGTTTTTCGGTTAAAACAGTAATCTGCGGTACCAATTTAATTATTAAGTGTAGATAGCAAAAAAATTAGTTAAGATTAGGTTATAAAAAATGGGTCTTAGAAGAAAATATGACAAATATATAATTAATTTAGGTCAATGAATAAATAATAAACCTTGAAAAGAAATGTCTAATCTCTTATCTATCAGCTTATTTAACGGTCCGAAAGAATCCATTAATCCTTATAAATTCTCCACAAGAACGAATAAATATGAACAACGAAAAATGAATATTATCAAACGTTGGACAACCTTGTACGCGGTACTAGCCTTAACCTGAGGACCTTCTAAATATGTGTAGAACTCGGTCAAAAATTAGGGTAGGTAGTTTTGTAAGAATTTGTGTGGGTGGGGTCAGGGAGGGACAGTGTAACACGGGGTACACTATAACAGTAATCATATTTGCAGCAATTTTCTCATTTACACCAATGGGTAAGATGCTCGAGTCATGCATGGAAGGTCCCGGGTTTGATTCCCGGTGAGATCACAAAAATTAAATGTGATTTTTGTCATTCCTGGGTGTTCTGTGTTGTAATTGGGCCTTCTGACCTGTTGTGGTGTTAAAAAATAAATCTTCATTGCAACACTTTTTTCTAGTCAATGAGAATATTAATATCCACCATTTTAATGCAGAGCTAATTTGATAACAGTGTTCACGATTTTTGTTGCAATTGCAAAATATTGTTTTCGTTGGTGTGAAGTAGTGATTTCAAAAAGTAATTTCGTTGCCATTCTAAAATTTTACATTGGTAAATAAACGAATTTAAATGTTTTTAAGCCATTTAATAAATCAAACAAGCTTGGTTGGACATTGAGATCAAACTTTAAAATTAAAAGCAAATCATTTAAAGGCCCAGGACACAAACTCCAGGCAGCCAACAATAGATATTTTATGTAGTTACATAGTCTTATATACCGTCTTATTTCAAAAACATATATATTAATGAAAACTGACGTGCGTTTAGATCAAAGTTTGCTCGAGAACTGACACAGAAGTTGTGCGGATAAAGTTTACTGACAAATCTGGGTAGGTAATATTGTTAACAATAATTAAAACTATTTTAAAAGCCACGTAAATTTGTAGGAGACAAGCGGCTCCAGCGTTTCGAAATACTCCCAAAGTTTAATTGAATTACATTGAAAATTTAATTACTTTGACGTGGTTTTAATCCTATTTTAGTTCTCGCATTTATTTCTCAAACGATTTTTAAAATTTCAATTTGGGATTTCAACCACTAAAATCCATATAGAATGAACGATTATCAGTAATATTTCTTCTGATCCAAAGTGATGCAAAGTTTATTACCAGAAAATAACTTATGCATATTTTAATTCACTAGTATGTTCTCTAGTGTTTTTTTTGTAAAACCAAGCCCAAGGATAAACTATTTATTGATTCGCGGTAAAAAGAGTGCTCATAAATTATTTTTTTTTTTTTCTAAAATTAAATAAAACTTTTTCACTCACCCCGTTTCCCATTTGACCCTACCGCCTTATCTTATCAATACAACAACCACATTACGGGAAAATAATATGGTGCTTATTCAATGTTCATGATTAAGTAAAAAAATAATGATAAAATGGTCATTATACGTAGGTACTACGAATACAACCTGAATTATGGCCATTATTCGATTGTATTTTCATTTCCATTACGAGGTGAGAAATCCATTACTGCCATTAAGGTGATAGTAGGTTGTTATGGCGTATTTTCTTTCTAAGCATTCCATTCAAAGAGTTTTTGTTACTTTTTGGCTCTGGAAGGTTTTGTGGATCAATAATTTTACGTGGGAAATAAAATCTGTTTTCCATTTAACATAACAATATTATTACATTTATTGGGCAAGTGTCATTATGGTATGTCGCATTTGACTTTAAACTTATGTATTTATGTGTTATAGAAATTATACAGTCATCTAATAAATACAAGGTGTGAGAAAACAATTTTAAAATTTCAAATCAATGCATTACAGATTTCACGTTCACATTTATTACGGAAACATAAGGAGAGGGGAAAATTTTGAATACTACAAAAAAAAAATTAAATAAAATTCTATTAAAGGGAGAAGATGCGGTTATGTGCCGCTTCTACTATCTTTGCTCTCCCTCTGTTTCCATGTATATAACGGTGGGCCGATATTTTTTTTTCCCAATTTTGAAATAAAAAGGGTCTTAAAGTAGCTTTTTGGATTACTCGGAATGCGAAAAATATCAAAAAAAATATTCGAAACTTCTTTTGGCCCTCAACCAGAGCTTGAAGTTTTCGAAAAAGTCAATTGTTTGCGCTAAACCGGCTGTCATTTCGTATTTAAGGAAGAAAATCGGTCCAATTAAATTTTATAATGTGCATTAAATCTTATTAAATAATCATCTAAGGGCATGATTTGCAATTTGTTCTTTAATAAATGGATATCATTGTTTAATGAGCCATTGTTTTCGTCAATATTAACCAGGCGCTCAACGGAATCAGATTTGCGGAGTGTAAACTTTTTGCATTTCGGTAGTTTTAAAACATGTTCGAATTTGTAATGTAATTTGATGTTATATCTTTACTAACAATCTATTTTTTTATCAGTATAGATAATTGACAAAATCTTCAGACAGTTATAAACTTCAAACCTCGGTTGAGGGCCTAAAGTAGTATGGAATATTGTTTTAATAGTTTTTACGTTCAATGATGTCTTAAAATTATTATGTCTAAAATAATAAAAAACTTCATACATCATCGGCCAACTCTTATGTGCATTTATTTTTCAAACAAAATTTTAAGAATCAACCATTCATTAAATATAGGTAGTAGGTATAAGTATGAGTTAAGCAGAAGATAAATTAAAAATGTATTTAACAGACCTGATAAAACTACAGCATTTATAGTGCAATACCTCGATGTCACTAAAACTGTCATTATAGGTATACTGTATTCTTAGAAAATTGCTGTTTTTCATATAATTAATCCGTTAGTGCAGAATGTCGAAGAGAACACAACGACGAGTCCAATGACAAAGACTTGGTATAAAATGTTTCCAACAATTTAGCATTAGACAATGTCAGATGGTTGCTTAAAATCTAGAATTCTAAGTGGAGGTCTAGGAAAACCACAAAAAAGGCGGCCAGATAAAGATGGGTATTTTTGTTTGTATAATTAAGTTTATAAATTTATTAGATTATAAATTTACTTGTTTAGTTCATTAACGTCCAAAAAGCATTTACAAAAAATAAAAATAAACTACATGCCCACATACTAAAGAATATACGGAAAAAATATGTGAAATTAGTTTGAAAGAATATCATAAAATGTTTTGCAAAGTAAAAAAAAAACAATTATAACAAAGGTATTCAAGAAAAACCAATAAGCATATAAACAAAAAATGCAAAGATATAAGCTTATGAAATAAATTCTGTAAAGCAAACAATAAATAAAGTGTTACGGTAAGCAAGAAAGACAGATTTAAGTTAAATTAATAATCAAGCAAGCATATATTATCGCAAAAAAAGAAGAAATAAAAATATGTATCTATGAAATGCGTATTTGCCAATACTAAAATGCAATTTGATATAATAGTAAAAAATCAAGTATAAGGTAATAAAAATAAACAAGTATTTTTTTAATTTAAAAAATTGAATTGTCGATAATAGTTTGATGAGCAGCTACAAATAAACTGGATATTGTAGACTTATAAGATAATAAAGAATTGGACAGAATGTCTGCAGCCGTTCCATAAGTGTTACCTAACCTATGCACTATGCAGTCTCGGTATCAATAAATAGTTTTGTTGGTTGGAAAAAGTACTGGAGCAATGAAACAATAAAGTACTTCTAGTGTTGACAGCAGGTACTCTAAAATCAATAAATTTAAGTATTTTTGGTACGTCAAAAAAGAGTTTACAATTTTATACAGTACAATGAGATCATTAATTTACTCAGTGCATGTTCGTCCTAATCAGTTCATGTGCGTATTAAAATGGATGTCGTGTTGGTTTTATATTTTTGTGCAACAACTATCGTGAAGGTGTATAGTGGGTTTTGCATGATGGTTTGCATGTTGGTTAAATTTGTTTCCTGACGAAGAGACGGGTACGTCTCGAAACCGGTAGACATAGAAAAGTCGGTAAGTGTTTATATACAAATATTTAATAACATTGTGATAGATTCCCTGTTTCCGGGAAGCCAACCCACCAATCAGTACAACTCACCAAAGAGAACTAGTGATGTCACGCATGGAGTAATAAAAAAAATACAAAACTTAATAAGAACTTAATCAAAAAAATCGTAGCGATGATACTACGGAGGCATAAAATTTATTTTTTTAACATAGTTTAATAGTCTATTCTATCTAATTTATTTCTTAAAATCTAGCCGAGCCGGCTTAACACTCTCTTAGCCGAGCGATGTCTTCCCACACATTAAATCTTAGACTTACTTATTGCAACTTCCACTTATGTGCTAAATTTTAAGAAATAAATTCGACTTAATGTTCTGTCCATGTTTTCATATCTGTACTTAAGATAACCATCCATTCATATGCCAACACCTTAGATAAGAATAAAACCCCCCTGCTCTAAGTTTCACTGATTAATCTGTTTATTTTTTTGTTTAGATTCGATGACATTGTGAACAATATTCTGTGTTTATTGTATTAGTTTTATATCACCCGTCGATGGGAGGAGTGCTCTCCCGAAACTATAGTTGTGTTCTTGTAAAAGAATAAAATTGTGTAACACTGATAACAAAGTTTTATTTTCATAATAATTTATAATGAAGTGTTACGAAGTGAATGCCGATTCAATTTAAAAAAGTCTATTAATTTGTTTAAAACCACTGAAACTCCTTAAATTATTTCGATAGTCTCTGTTGAGATATTGATAATAATAGTGGTAGAAATAAGACATACCTGTGTGGACTCCTCCCCAAAAGCTCTGTCGTATGTGTATATCCGCTCTGGGGCTCGCTTCCGGGGGCCCTCGCGTGAAGCTTCCTCTAACGCAACAGCCTGTAGCACCATAAAACATAAATGTTTACATACTGTGACTTCGCATATAGCAGGGAGTCCAAAGTTTCAACCACTCTGGACGACCTGCTTTTGAAATTTTTGCGGCAATCTACTAACACTTAAAGTAGTCATTTAAAGTGAAAAATAAATTTTAATTGACAATAAACATAAAAAGTACCATTACTAATTCAACATCAAGCTATTTTATTAACAGCATGATGAAAATAGTATTAACATATTACAACAGAGATGAAAAATATTTTAAAGAAGTCAATATAGATGTCTAGGCATCTACAGGGCTTATGACCTGTCATTGGCTGGTTTAAGTGTGTAACACACTGTGTTACATTCACCATTCTGCGCATATTTGAACATCCATATTACTTCAATTCTTTCATCTGTTTATGTTTGTGAAGTTAATTAATTATTTATTTGATGTTGTTCATAAAAAAAGTATAAATGTCTTATTTTTTGGTAAATAATTTTCTTAAACACACTATAATAGGCTTGTTTTTGCGTTTTTATATCAATTTTGGGAAACAGGGTTTCATGTTTGCATGAAAAAACTGATCAAATCGATTTGATCGATACATGATCAGTGATCAGTAATTTCCCATCACTAGTGACATTAGTTTGGCAGCTGTCAATTTAATCGAGCTATATTTTAAGGACTATGGTGTCAAATTCCGGTTTTTAAGTTATCGGTTATATTTCACACACATAACTGTATTGCTCATCCACCCACTGACAAAAAAATAATAATTCATGAGCAATAAATTAACAACAGCACACTTTGATTCACTAAATATATTTCTATGGCTTGAATGGAACGCAAAATACAGAGAAAATTAGATTTTGTACAGAAAGATAAGTGACTGTTCGCATTCTAGAAATTTTTATTGCTTACAACATTCAAAAGAAGTAATAGAAGTTGAACTTCATTTCGCACAAAGGCAACACTCAGTACCCATTAAAAAAAAACTCTCAATACTGACTTGCACTAACCTTGTCATTGATCACGTGTATAACCCTTTGTGTCTCTCCCTTGTTGAGCGGCCGAACTCTGACAGCAACCTGGAAAACATTGGAATACTTAGAAATATTTAAACTCGTACAAGTTACAATGGAAAGTTTTGCTTGTTAGGGGTTGCCGAAGACCTGGGTTAAATTATTTGCGAAGTTGTTATTCAAAGGTCACATTTGAGTTTTAGATAGAAGTGTTTAATCCTTAGACTGCTAAACAACGATATGGCGGCAAACTTAGAAATCTCCTCTTAAAAATAAAAATTAGTTATTGATGCCAAAATAAACTACGAATAGCGTAATTCAAAACCGTCTCTAAATCTTGCAAAAACAGATTTCAATTAAGTTATTTATTTATTTATACTTTTTCATTGTTCGTATTCTTTTTTTATACGGAATAATGTTCCCTCACTGGGGTGTCCCGTGCCGAGGGAAACATTTTACAAAATGTGAAACTTTTGATCAGCTATTTAACAAAGTTAACATAATAATGACAGTAAAAAAAACATAATTAATCCAATTAACCTAATTATCATTAACATAATAAACAATAAAAAACTAAAATAATCATAAAAAATATAACCAATTTATATAGACCAATAAAACAAATTTCATAAACAGTTTACACATTTTACCTGTTTGGCTTGATCCACTCATCGATCCGTGCGCAACCCACCTCCACTATCCATTTGTTAATAGCAATTGTATATTGTGAGAACTTACTAATTGTCTTTATGGATAATGGAAGTAGATTGTACACTTTAACCGAGTAGTAGGCCAATCCTCTTTGACCGAAGGTTGTATTTATTTTTTTATTTTTTTGCAGCATCAGGGTGGAGTATTTAGTAACTCTTGTATTTGTAACGGAAGGTATAATGTTTACGAATAATGTTGATAATGTTTTAAAGAATAATGTTTACGTGCGTATAGTAACAGAGCTTTTACATAGAGTTGTTTTATAGATTTTATATTAAGATTTTCAAATATACCGAGGGAGCTAGTTCTGATTGGGACTCTTAAGATAATTTTTATTAAAGCTTTTTGTGTTATATATTAATTATCCTACTGGTGGATTTTTTAAAGCTGGCGCGTTCGCAATACTTTCACAAACGCATTGTGTAGTTATCGGAATAAGCCCATGGTTGACATCGCACGGCATACGCATTATGAAAATAATATATGTCTCTCTCGCGCTCTGACGTGCTTATGAGCGTGACATATACAACTATTGCTTTGTTAGTTGCTAATGATATGGTAATAAAATATACACACAGGATTTTTCTGCGTTCGTTTGTATTTCGCTGCGATTCTCAAGAGTAAAAATACGTATTCTATGTATTAAGCCATGGATTAAAAACACTGGTTTATATAAAAAAAAAAATCAGTTAACCAAATCATGTATAGGTCGATTATGTCGTGCTGGCGCTTTCGCAATATTTTCACAAAAACATTTTTAATGTACAGAATATTAATTTTTAAAATCTTGATATTATCTTTAATGTTTTTAAAAATATATATTTTGGATTAGAGCAAAAAAACAAGCACTTAAGAAAATGTCATATATTTATTTATTTTTGAACAAGCATGTTTTTTATCTAATTTTTTCTGTTCATTATAACAATAATTAATAGTGTAATTAAAATGAACAGTACAAATTATATTGGAGAAAATAAGCATACACACTCATTGATAAACAATAAAGATAGTACATTTGGTTAAAATTAAGTATAATCTTTTTTAAAAACAACATCCTGTAGATTTAAATGCGTTTGTGTGATTTTTTGCGAACGCACCAGCTTTAATTAAACAATCAGTACTTGACACCGTAAACTTAGCATTCTCCATTGAGTTGCATACTTTGCATACTTTGAAAATCTCTTTTTTTTTTCGTTTTTCGCAAATATCTCAGTAATTCCTTCAATGGAGATTTTTAAGTTCGCTTCTAATATCCTCAGATATCGTTGTTGTTAATCAGGTCAATAAAATTCTTCCTACGTACATTTAACATAATACATTCGGACAATTATTTTGAAAAATGCATAGGTATTTCGTATTTGTGAATAATACAACAGAAAACATAAAAAGGAAAAAAAAAATACAATTTTTTATTTTGTTATGTTATTTTTCATTTCTTTTTTAAATATACGTATTTAAACCATTATAAAAGAGCTAAAAACAAGGCAACCATTTATAATCAATAAAACAACAGCGTAATAATTTACAAAAAAACCATGATAATAAAACAGTTAATATTTCAAAGAAAGAAAAATGTCGTCTTAAAAAAAATTACAACGCGCCTTGCCGCGCGATAATCATGAAAAAAAATTGTTGTTATATCCAAGAAGGAAAGGGTTTAAAACCACCGACTGACTGGGCGTTACCACGCCCTGTGGTCTCTTTATTGGCTACGTTCCTTTGTTCTTCATATCTCCATGGTAGGTCCGATGTTAATGTACTCTAAGACTACGCTCTCGTCTTTATGTGCAATACCATTAGGGTTGCATAATATGTTGTATTGGATTTTATAGAAAACGCTGACTTGCTTTTATCAGGTGAAGCCATTTACCACGTGTGTGTGTCATCGATCAATGAACTACGAACCCCACACTTTCTACCAACTTGTCATCTCGTTGCTGAATCCGAAATCTAACCAATAAATGACTCCAAAATTTTAGTCCGCGTTCCTTACTACATTAAAATTTAAAATAGTTCTAATTTGTATATTTTAAATAGGCTTCTGTAATAAAAAGTTTCTCCTTCAAAGCGATTATAAACTCCAATAAATCCCAGTTCGAGCAAAAAATGCTCGCATGAACATGATTTTTTAAATGACTTTTGAAAATTACGAAGACGGTATGCTTAACGATCGTCTTTTTTTATTTACTGGGTGATAAAAAATCCAGCTTCTTTAACGTCTCGATACGTAGATAGTAAAACAGATGGAAAAATATAATAACTAAATTTATTTTTTATAGTGGCAATATTTTACGCCTAGATGCTCTTACATGTTAATAAAGCAGAATCTGGTCACGCATCTGGGCGTTAGTTTTAAAAACTGACAGTTCTGTCCGAATTCAAGTCGACTTTAAAACTGATTTATTTCCCTTATATTTTTAATAGCCTTTTAAGAAAAAAAGTGCCAACCTCAGAACGATTCAATTTTTATATAAATCGTTATTAAAGGAAAAATTGCCCTGCGGAAATTTTTTTAAGAATTTTTAAGCGTATCGACGGGTACTAGACCCATCGGTACAAACCGATGTACTTACATCAAAACTTGATGATGGGGGGATTGGTAGTGTATCTTCGTGATCGATCGAGAGAATTGGTCTTCAACCACACCGTCATGGTGAAATTATAACGTTCTAAGCTTCCCATCGTAATCGCATCGGGAAATTAACAGAGTGAAAAGTTATATTCAACTGTCTGTATAGACAAATAATATAATCGATTTTTTGTACGAAAATGTGTATATTCGTAATTTTCCTCGTAACCTGTAGCTTTCTAAATAAATATGTGAATATTTCAAATTTCACACAGAAAATTTGCTTTTAATTTATTGACACTTGAAGATGAATATAAGTTGTTCAATTGACTCCAAAGTAAAATTACATTTTCTCTACGAAAAACTGAAACAATAGGAAAATATCACACACTACGAATACCAATAAAAATATGTAAAATAGATTTAGAAAAATTACTTTGATTTTCGTCATTCATATGGATATATGTGGAAAAACGTTTTAATTCAAAATTTTAAAATTAAATTGTTGAAAATTACCCCTCCTCAAAAATGCGACAATATTGGCCTTGACAATCGTGACATCGAGATTCGCGAAATATACGACCGACGCGACGCGACGCGACGCGACGGTCCTATACAAACGGTCACAAACTACGGTAAAAATTTAACCGAATGAGTGGCCAATGCAATGAAGCGTTTTCGCGTGAATTTTAAATTAAAAAATATTTTTCATTCTAGAAAAAAGTACAATTTTTCGTTTTTTATTACTTAGCAGTATTTCATCGATCCTTATTAATTCACAATGAGGAAGATCAGTGGTTTTTAAATTTATTTATTATTTGTTAATGTACTATTGAACTTAGACAATTTTTTTTTTTTAATTTTAATTTTTTATATTATAGTATTTTAGCTGTGATTTGGTACTTCTGAAAATAATCCGCATGTGACGTCTTAAGGTCTCTTCCACTTCTTCTCGGTCTTGTTGTCATAATCCACCATACTTAACCATTATGTCATTTATTTTTCCGTTAATTTCATTGTTGCACTTGACTTTTTTTCACATACTGTTTACTTTCAATCACTGTTTTATTGCTTTTTATATAATGTGCCGCATATAATGTATATTTTTTTTATTTTTATTTTTTATTTTTTTTTTATTATTATTTTTTTTATTTATTTATTTTTGCACCACAACAGGCCAGGAGGCCCAATTACAGTGGTGAATTACATCACAGAACACCCAGGCTTGAGAAAATACACACTTTAATTTTTGTGTTCTCACCGGGAATCGAACCCGGAACCTTTCGTGTGTGAGTCAAGCGTCTTGACCACTACACCACGGAGGCCGCCATGTCATTAAATGTATATTTACCTGTTATTTCCGTAAAACGGAAAAACAATGTATGATAGGTGCCCTAATGTCGAAATTAGAGCAGAATGCAAGGCTGAGTTAAGCATTATCGACAAAATTAAGAAAGGTCTTTTGCGATGGTTCGGTCATGTGGAGCGAATGAATGATGAAAGAACGGCTAAAAAGATTTATGATGCGAATGTGTCTGGTTGTAGAAGTCGAGGAAGGCCGAGAAAGACATGGCATGATCAAGTACAACAAATTCTTGAAAGTGGTCATGTGAAAAGTCGGAATAATCGACGTGCGTGCATGAGAAGAAGTATGAATGTGAAGGAAGCAAAGGAAGTGTGCCAGGACAGAGTGGTGTGGTGTTCTATCCTCTCTGCCTACCCCTCCGGTGAAATAGCGTGATGGTTAGTTAGTTAGTTAGTTAGTTAATGTTTTTATTAATGGTACGTAATTTAATGTTTTCAATAAAGAAAGTTTTTTAAATACATTGTTTTTCATTTAATATTCTACATTACTTTTTGTACTAAAGTCCGAGGAGGAATTAGGACGCGGGCCCGGGCGGTTAGAACAAAAAACATTGAAGTCCCATAGTTATTTGATAGTCCATATTTTTAAGACTTTTTTCTTTAATATTCTTATCAAAAGCCTATAAATCCAAAATAACAGCAATAAATTGTATTTTTCCTGCGAGACATACATTTGAAACAGTTTTACAACTTCAAACAGCCCTCCTGAAAAATTTGCCAAATGTGACTTCCAGCATTTCAGCTTTAAGGTACAGATTTTTGTATCCAATTTTCCATGGGGTTAAAGTTCCTCATTGTAAAAAAAAGTGATACTTCCCTATTGTTACGATCAAAATATTTGTACTAAGTATGTATCTATTTCATTAGCACTTCCATTTCCACGAATAAGTTAGTATTAAATCGATATAGTAAGTTTAGTTTATCGATTTGTACTTAGTACGAACTCGTGTTATTCTCTAAATTGTAAACATACAGAATTAAACAAACTATTCGTAATCATTTCGATGAAAATACTCCACTCAAAGGAATCATATAATTTTTTTTACAAATAAAATATCGTGTTTATGCGTTGTTAAGTTCGTTTATAACATATTAAGAACTAATATAAGATTCGGTTTTTTTATTTTTTTATCATTTAGTATTCTTCAAAATTGTTTAAATTTCTTTATTAATGTTTTTTTTCTTTTCTTGATTTTATTTAAAAGTACAAAATATTTCTCTTTTCAATTTTTTTTATCAGTATGTATTTATATGTATATTTATGTTTGTTACCTAAGTAGAAGTTTTAAATAATAATAGATGTAATTTAAAAAAGAAAAATCTTCGTTTAGTGTTATTCAAAATTGTTTCAATTTTTTATATTTTTTTTATTAATATGTGATTCTTTCTTACTTTTTTTTTTCTCTTTTTTTCTTTTTTTTTACAGGTTCAAAATATTTCTATCACCAAATATTTAATTTTTCGAGTATTTTTATAACTAGAAATATTATTTTTAAACCAAGAATCTTTTTTTTTTTAATTCCTTAATTTGTAAATAACTGTTAAGTAATAATTTGTTTTAAATACTATAGTTCACTTACATGTATGTATTTTATTATATTCAACTTATATGTAAAAGGCACTAAGTGCCGTTTATTTCAATAAAATAAAATAAAAATATAAACTTTTTACAATATTACAATTTTTTTCACTGTGTTTGCAGATAATTCGTAGAATTCAATATTAAAATTTGCTAGGTATCCAAAATAAACCACTTTTATTGGATTTAATTCTAGTTTTATCTTTTTTAAATATATGTGACGCGTTTCGTCTTGTTAAGACATTATTAAACTAACTTAAATACCTCCAAAGTTTCCTTACATATTTATTTATTTTACGGACATTGTCCATTTATTCAATTCATAGGGTATTAATATTACAATATAAGAATAGTTAAAATCATTAAAATAGAATAAAGAAGCATTGACAAACATAAGGGACATCAAGAGACAAGATCTGGACTATTTATTTAGTGCTCGCTTAAACCGCTGTAAACTTAAACCAAAAAAGTCTAGATCTTGTCTTGAGTCAACAAAACGACAAAGACGGGTCGGAGAATTAAGGCCATGGTTTTTTCTAGGCTAAATGAGTAAACCTACGAGTCGGAATATAGAATTTCACCTGTCCCAGTAATGATGGCACAATAACATAATTATATCCTATTTGTTTAATAATTGTTACTTTTTTTGGTCTGTTAAATATAAAGTATTAACACTATTATGCACCTACATATATATTTAAACGGCAATTACTGTTAATATAAGGAAACTTTGTAAATATTTAAGTTAGTTTGACAGTGTCCTAACAAGACGAAACGCGTCAGAAATATTTAAAAAAAATAAAAGTACAATTAAATTCAATAAAAGTGTTTCATTTTGGCTACTTTATAAAATTACTATTTTTTATCAAAATTTCTCAAGAACATAGTTTTTCAAATTAATTTTAAATATTTCAATCCTTTCTTATTCTTCTATTTCTACAGGTTACTCATTGCACAACTTAAATCTCTTGTACAAAAGATTTGGTTTTTCTCCTAATTGGAAATCTTTTTTTTTCTATCCCTAGTTACATATGTATGACACATGACACAGTTGGTTAAATTGTATTAGGTTTTTTTTATCCCTAGTTACATATGTATGACACATGACACTGTTGGTTAAATTGATTATGTTTTTTCTATCCCTAGTTACATATGTATGACACATGACACTGTTGGTTAAATTGTATTATGTTTTTTCTATCCCTAGTTACAAATATATGACATATGACACTGTTGGTTAAATAGTATTATGTTTTTTATTTTATTTATCCCCTTAATAATTTTATGCATAAAAATCGCTAGATTACATTTTATTTCTTGCTTTACTGTGAGCGAGCTAATTTATTTGTGCATTTTTCCTACATTGTAATACATATTTATTTTGAATATAACCCTCGTCGCCTTATTTTGTAGAATTAGTATATTTTTAATTTCCCCTCAATTACATAAAACATTTAAGTTTGTAAGTGAAAATTATTGATGAAAGTTCATTGTAATTTATTATATAAATAAAAGACGAGTGATACTTTAATCCACAAATTTGGAATATCCAGTGACCGGTTTCATCCCTTGACAAACTACACTACTAAGCTTTACAAGCTAAACTTGACAAACTAGAACTTCTCTAAATGAATAGATTAAAAATAAACCCGACGTTGAATTACTTAATGAACAGATAACACACGTGCATTCTCCATTACTTTACCCATTGTAATATATTTTTACTAATGACTTTTTACCCTTCTGTTTCAGAAATCATAATTGACAAAAATCACACTCACGAAGGATGGGGCACTAAAAATAAAATACTTAAACTCATTAAAATAGCATTATATGAACTCATTAGTTAATCCGAAAAAAAAATAGATAATGATCCTTAAGATAAAAATAACTTTTTTTAATTTACTCTCATATAATTTTGAATTATCTATCCCTACATCTGTTTGGTATAAATACATTGAACTCCTTAATAAAGATACCAGTCTCGAAGATGTCGCGAAAGCGATGAAACCGGTCACTGGATATTCCAAATTTGTGGATTTAAGTATCACTCGTCTTTTATTTATATAATAAATTAATTACATAAAAAAAGAATAAAAGAACAGTAATTTCTGTGTGAACACATGATTGTTTTATAAATAAGAACACCGCTCTTTATATATATTACATTTTGTAATCTTCCCATAAATGAATTTAAAAAAAAATTATTTTGTACATATTGAGAATATCACACTTTCTATTGCTCGACATGGCACATCATTTTTCGGCTATTCCTTTTCCGTCCAATCTGCTAGACTTTGGAATGAGCTACCTCTTCATATAAAAAATGCACCTTCGCTAGCCATCTTCAAGAAACGCCTGAAACATTTTTTTAGCCAATCAATAGGCTTATAAAAGCCCTAACAGATTGGCATTAATGAGTACATATAATGTTATAACTCCTAATCGAAACTAGCTTAAAATCTATTAAAATTTACAAAGGTATTATTATGGCATAATCTAGGCGGACATGCTTCGACATCTTGAATGCTTGCCTTTGCTGTAGGAACACATCGACAGTGCCGTTTAGTGAGATTTTATTTACTGTTCTGAGGATCCTTGGCAGAGGGGAAAAGAATCCGATGTTGGTTTTATAATTTCCCACAGCAAAGACAGCATTGGTACGCAAGCATATTTCGGAGTAAGTTTAGCCAAAAATTAAAATATCGAACTTTTAACTAAAAACGCACGTTCAAATAACAAACCTCCCCTAAAACCTGACCTTGGAAGGAATTCACAAAAAACTAGGGGCTAGAAAGATTTTACCATATCCTAGGTAGCGCTTAAAGATAACACAATCGTTGGGAACTTAACCTTTAACATACTGTGTGAAAAAAACTTCGACGAGTCACTGTGTTGTAACCTCGGGTTAGGAAATGATGATGAACTTTCTCTTTTCATCTTACTATAATTATATGTGTGCCTGGCTTAGTGATCAAATCAGATTGCATCTCTCTCTCTCAAACGATTTTTTTATTTGTCTTAGGGTACTCGATATTTTGTCATTTTCGGAGATTCTGATGCACAAAATATTTCATTTAAAATAATTAAATATACCTAAATATGTGACATATTTTTTTTAGTAGTGGTTGGCGCGTTCGTCTTCTGTTCGGTTCCTACCAAGACATAAAATATATCATGTCAAAGATTGTTAAATCTGGAATATTTCATTGTTCCTAGACTGGTACCTGAAGCGTTAGACTGATCACCTTACCTTCACATAATTTATGATCAAAATACGTGGCATTTGGTTTAACAGTGCACTGCCCTTTGTACCACTGGGTCCAGAAAGGGGAATGATGACAATAATAATGATTACTCCCTAGTTTCTTTAACAGCAAGAGAAACTTTGTCACATTTTAAAGTTTAACGTAAAAAAGCGTTTTAAATAGAAACAAAACGAGAAACTTGGCACATTTGATAGTTTAAAATGTAAAAAAAAACATCTTAAATAAAAACAAAAAGAGAAACTTTGTCACATTTTATAGTTTAAAATGTTAAAAAAAAACGTCTTAAATAGAAAGAAAAACTTTGTCACAAATGATAGTTTAAAATGTAAAAAAAACGTCTTAAATAGAAATAAAAAGAGAAACTTTGTCACATTTTACAGTTTAAAATGTAAAAAAACGCCTTAAATAGAAACAAAAAGAGAAACTTTCTCACATATTATAGTTTGAAATGTAAAAAAAAACGTCTTAAATAGAAACAAAAAGATAAACTTTGTCACATTTTATAGTTTAAAATGTAAAAAACAAGTCTTTAATATAAAGAAAAATATAAACTTTGTCACATTTTATGGTTTGAATATTTATTCAAAAAAGTCTTAAATAGAAACAAAAAGAGAAACTTTATCACATTTTGTGGTTCAAAATGTTAAAAAAAAGTCATTTTGCAGAATTTTCATGACGGCACATTGCTAAACTATCCCCTTTCTTTTACCAACATGGGGGTGAATTATTTATGTTTTAGAATGAGTGCGATTTTAATTCAAGAGCTAAGAATAATTTAATAACATGCGAAAGGCAAAGTCACCGCTCCGCCCAACCCACCCACTATCGCGTGACTCTCGTGTTTATGAAAATTACTTTAAATAAAAATAAATTCTCCTTATCACTTCATTTTTTGAATAAATTAAAGCAATTATGTTGCGGGTACTCGTTATTGTAAATTGTAAATATTACATTCACACTACAGCTGAACTTCGTTTTACGCGGTTTCAAAATAACAGGGCGCAAAAACGAAATTTCAACCTTTAATTTAACAAAACGTAATTTAATAATTCAGTGGAAAGAGTTTATACAGACAAAAAACTTTTAAAGTGGGGTTCTATCTTTTAAAAGGGAGGGTCTATCTCTATCTCTAAGTAAAAAAATATAAATAAAAATTAATATTCATAGCTCTTACACTCTTTTAAAAATCTTTAGATTTACATAAATTATGGGAATAAAAAAAACGACACAACATAGGGCTATATTTCGGGTCGTATTTCTTGGAATCTATAAAAGATAGATAAAAACATTTTTGTAATGTTTTGTAGAATACTAATAACATGTACCTAATGGCCCTGTGTTGTATTCGGATTTTTTTTGATCCGCTCATTTACTTAAATCTAAAGATTTCTTAAAACGGAACGAATGGATTAGAGCGAAAATTAGGGTTTCAGTAGCTCAATCACAAATAACTATCGACGTGCTAATAAGCGACGTGATAACAATTTCTCACCGTGGTTGTTTATCGTATTCGCGATCACAATGGAACATCCGTAAACACCTAATATTAAATGTCAAAATATTCACGTTTTGCGACGTATAATCCTGCTGCGCAATCACATTTTTGAATTTTTAATTTCGCCGGTGTAAATATAGAAAAGTTTTCCAAAACTGCTTTTTTTATTTACTTATTTATTATTTATCGTGCTATTTATTGCATTCAGCCAGCGGTTGGCAAGCAAAACAAGAAAAACAGTTGCCATAGTAATTGAAATTAATTTTTCAAATAAAAAGCAACTAGGATTTGCAATAAATAGTCTCTAGAATGTGTGATGTATGCCTGGAGAGCGAATTGGCGATGAACGAAAGTAAGTCAAAGTAATGGTAATTGAAAGGGGAAGTGAGGTTACTGACTGCATAATAAATGTAAATAACGAATTTCTCGAACAAGCAGAAGAGTTTGTGTATCTGGGAAGCGTGTTTTTAGAAGATGGAAAAGTAGAAAAAGATGTTGAAAGAAGAGTTGCGGGCAACAAAATGAAGCGCACTAAGCACAGTAATTGCTAATAAAAATATGTCAATCGAAGCTAAACTGGCAGTGCACAACTGAGTTTTAGTCTCAACACGTATGGAAGTGAAAGGTGGAACTGGCAGAGGAAGGATGAAAGCCGAGTGAACGTGGTTGAAATGCGATCTCTTAGACGAATGTGTGGGAAATCAATGTATGACAGGGTTACGAATGATGAAATCAGGCGAAAGTGTAAATCTGAGTTAAATATAATTGATAAGATTAAGAAAGGGTCTCTGAGATGGTTTGGTCGTGTAGAACGAACGGACGACGAAAGAATGGTAAATCAAGTATATGGGGCGAAAATGAACATGAGACGAGGACGACCAAGGAAGACGTGGCATGATCAGATAAACCAAAATCTTAAGTCTGGTCATATCAAAAGCAGACAGAACCGAAGGGCATGTATGACAAGATGTACGAATGTGGAAGAAGCTAGAAATGTATGGCAGGATAGACGTGTGTGGCGGTCCATTCTCTCTGCCTACCCCTACGGGGAAACGGCAAGATGGTAGTAGTAGTAGCACAATCGGGTGCGGATGGGGTATGGTGACGATACACGCTAATTAATAATAAATTCGTCAAATTTAAATTCCATTTCTTGCTTTAGGACACAGCAGGAATTCACCTGTTGACTCTATTGTTACATATTTCTATCATACAAGGGAAAACTTAATTGACTTTTTAGTTCTAATAATGTACTGTTGTTCTTTTGTGTCCAGGCAGGTGGAAATTACAGTTCTGTGCAGTTCTAGCGTCCCGTCACTTTCTAAAAAGGGGGAGGAATATACACATTTGTATATCAATATGAGCATATTATTCTCCCCTCCTTTCTAAGCAGTGCCTGATTCTGTGCCAACTGAAATGTTGGTAGGTCCGGCTGTGTGTCCGTATTTTAATGGGAAGTTGAAATTGAACGTAGTTATGCAGAAGCAGCCAGTCCACAAATTTTGGAAAAAAAGGTATTATCAGGTGCAGTAAGGCTAATTTTTTTATTTTAGAAAACATACATTACGGTTTAATACTTATATTTATATTTATTTATACAAGTTTAATATTTTACACAGTTAGATTTAACTCAAATGGACCAGTGAAGTTTCCATATTATATAATAATTATATGTAAGGTTATCAATAAAAGTGCAAAAAAGAGAAGGAAAAAAGAAACATAAATGGAAGTTGTTTAAAATTTTTAATTAAAGTAAAAAAAGTTATTTAAAATTTTGTAGTTAGTATTTACAAATGGAAATAATATTAAAAATGAAGAATTTTTTTTTGTAAAAGTAATTAAAAAGTCGGCCTCGTGGTGTGATGGTCAGCGCATTTGCTTACCATGCAAGAGGTCTCGGGTTCGATTCCCGACATGGTTGATATGAAATTTTATTTTAAAAGGTGTTTTTACACTAGAATATTTCATAGTCCCTGGACTGGTACCTGAAGAGTAAGACTGATCACCTTACCTTCATGTAACAAAAAATGATCAAGATATGCTGCGATCGGTGTACCAATGCAGTGCCCTATGCACCATTTGGTACGGAAAGGGAATGATGAATTAAAAGGTAAGAATTAAAATAAAGAATGAGAAACATGCTCAGATATAAAAAAATAAAAAATATTTTCAAAAAGGAAAAACATAAATATACACATACATAAACATGGTAATCTAGGCATTTACAGGACTTATGACCTGTCGTTGTCTGGTTTAGTTGGCCACTCTACACACTGTGTAACATTCACCATTCTGCCCACGTTTGAACATCCACATTTCCTCAACTCTTCCATCTGTTAAAACTCTTCCATCTGTCCAAAATAAACAAAGTAAAACTTAACCACGAATTTCATTCATATTTTTTATCAAAATCATTTAGTTATGGCCATTAAATTTTATGTGATTTAAATTTTAGAATGACTTTTTACGAAAAATTTAAGAAAATTACGAATTACCAGTATGCAGTAAGCAAAAATGTTCAACCCCTTTAACTACATTTTTACATTGTTCTGTCAAAGTTGAAAGGTGTTTGTGTTACGTCATCGTCACCCACATTTCCTTGTATAAATATATAAGTGTAAACACTTATTCATTATGGAAACAGGTATCTGAAATATGCATACAAAATGCCTTGAGTTACTTGAAAAGGGGGTCAAATTAATATGCCTTGAATACAGAGCAAACCTAACCCCTTGTCTAATTGACAGGGGTGAGTGATGGCTTTTCGTAAAACGAACTATTATCCTTTTGGTCTGAAGAATTACTAATACTTTTGAATGCGCTTTTGTTAAATTTACCATTGACGGGTGAATGTACTGATCATGTGTATTTGATTGATCAAATTGACAACACTGCAGTGAAAGCTTTTGAAGTTCTTTGTTTTGTGATTTTCGCGGTTCGATTTATTTATTTATGTATTTAAAAAATCAAACATGAAAAATTACAAACCAATATTGACGTATGGTCTGATTGGCTGGGGAAGCTGCATTAAAACGACTATGGCTTCAGAAGCTATAGCTCGAAAATCAGTGTTAAGAGTTATATTTAAAAAAAACCATACCGATACCCGAGTGATTTGCTCTTCAAAGAATTTCAAGTGCTGGATATTCGTCAACAGTATATATTAAGGTCAGTAGCGGTCACACATCTCAACAGGGAAAAATACGCAAGGGTTTGTCATTTTCATAATACTAGACACTCCAATAAGGATCTGATTCTACAGAGGGGAGTCAATACTTTTTTGGCTCAAAGGCAGCAATATTATATAGCCCCGAGGGTATATAACCTTATCCCAGTTTCGTGGAAATGTGGTGGGATTGCCAGGCTGAGGAAGGTGTTGACTCCATTCTTAATCCAAATTGGTCGGAGGGAGTCAGAGAATTTGTTGTCCGATGTAGAAGAACGTAAGCTGGTTGCTTGTTTTACTAGTAATGACTTAGGACTTAGGATATAGAGATTTTGGTATTATTTATGTTTTCTCTGGATATTCATTGTTTACCTTTAAGACTAAAAAAACACACATTATGATAAAACTGTAAATACTTTTAAATATCATTAAAAATACATAATTTACTGCTTTAAAACAGGGAAGCTATCCCTAGTTAGGCAGTTTAGATGAACCAACAGCAAAAATAACAAATAAATATGTTTACTTTTACTACTAAATTAATTTGTTGTATAAATAATTACTTGTATATTGCTGTAATAAATATGTAAAGAAAAAAATCAATAAATAAATATTATTTGCGGATGACACAGTTTTGTTGATTGAAGGTTTGGAACTCTGTTAAAAAAAACAAATGGTCGGATGTTATTTATTTATTAATTTTTTCATAGAGTCTTTATTCAACAAATTGTCGAATGTTTTTTTATTTATTAATTTTTTCGTAGAGTTTTTATTCAATAAATTACACACATTATTACAATGATTTTACATTATAAAGAAAACAAAGTATTAGAACATATTTTGTCCCGATAAACTATTAAATAATAGTTTGTCATCGGGTGCTCAGACACTCGTTTTAATTAATAATCAAATAAAAAAGTACAGAAATAATACTGTATCCGTATAAAACAATGATCATATATTATTTTGTTTTTGACGCTTTGAAAAATATTATTAAGAAGACAGAAAAGAAAAAACTCAACAAAACCAGATAAAAATGGTTTTAAATAAAAAAAAATTAAAGTAAGAAAATAGAGTACAATAATACAATTAAAATTAAAGAATGGCCATTTACTTAAATATATTTGAAATATAGGAAAAAAATATAAATAAATAGTGTGTGCTCATTAATGTAATGAAAGCACGATAAAAAATAAAACAAAGCAATTCGAAAATTTCAATTCATATCTACCTATTAAAATTAAGATCTAAAAAGTGTAAATAAAATAAGAAAGAAATAAAAGAAAGGGTTAACCTAAAAAAATAACGAAAATGTATTTAATGAGAGATAAAAAATGTTTTACATAAATAAAAAAAAATGAGGGTGGTTTAAGGCTGGCTAGATAATTTTATACTTACCCTGAATGTCGATAAAACCAAATATATCACGTTCAGTATAGGTAACAATGCCGCGATTATGAACGCTATCTTCATCGGTACATATCGAGACGGTACACTTAACTTCTGTACTACATATATATATCGACTACGGTATGTTCTACCGACTTGTCGTCTCGACGTCATATGACCGAATCCAACCAATGAATGACCCCGAAAATTTAGTCCACGTTCCTTACTTCATTAAAATTAAAATAGTATTATAAATTGGCTTCTATTTCAAAGGGCCCACTTCAGAGCGATTATAAACTCCAATAAATCTTAATTCAAGCAAAAAATGTTCGCTTGAACATGATTTTTATGACTTTTGACAATTACCACAGCGGTATGCTTAACGATCGTCTGTATTTATCTACCGAGCGATTACAAAACCGGCTCCTGTTACGTCTCGATGCGTTCACTCAGGAAGATAGTAAAACAGATGGAAAAAATACAACAACTAAATGTATTTTTTATAGTTGCAACATTTTACGCCTAGGTGCTCTTATTTGTTAATAGGGCAGAATCTAGACACATTATATGTGCATCTAGGTGTTTGTTTTACTGACAGTTATGTCAGTGTTCAGACTTCAAAATTTATTTATTTCTCTCTCATATTTTTAATAGGCTTTTAAGAAATAAAGTACCAACCTCAGTACAATTAAAAATTTTAATAAATCTAATGAAATGTTAGATTCCATTCCCGTAATGTTTGATACACAAAAAACTGTCTCCTGAAAGTAAGTAAAGCATTTATTATGCGGGTGAGATTCAGTTTAGCTCCTTTACTTCACAAAAGACAACAGATGGAAGAGTTGAGGATTTGTAGATATTCAAACATGGGCAAAATGGTGAATGTTACACAGTGTGTTAAGTGGCCACTTAAACCAGCCAATGACAGGTCATAAGCCCTGTAAATGCCTTAACTTCCATATTCGCTTCTCAATAATGTTTTCCCTTTCTGTTGCAATAAGTTTTATATACACTATTAAGCGTGTTGTCCAAATGTTTATTAAAATGTATTCTTTAATAATATGTATGCTTCCACTTTCCATTATGTTGTATCCCAACTCAACACTGGGCCCTTGGCCTCATAGAGTTAGGAAGACGTTATTATTTTTTTGTGATATGTATATTTGTATGAATAAATAAATAAATAAAAATAAATTATTCTACCTAAACACTAAGGATTAGTCCAACAAGCGAAGTAGTGCGGTAAAGCATAACACTTGGACGGATCTATCGATTCCTGTATGGGCAACGCCTCTTCTAAAGAACCGATTGTAAAGAAATTTTACATTTTCGCTAAATTAGATTTAAAAATTGATAAAACAGAAGAACTAGACTTTATGAGCTGTAATTTCGGGAAAGAGGCGGGCGTTTATCACAGTCATTATCCACTCCAACGATAAAAAGCTGGTGATTAAGGCAAGGGGTGTATGTTCTTGAATTAATTTTATTATTTCACGCATGATAATCTATTATTATCCATAACTGAATTTTGCCGAAGAGAAGAGACCACTGTATAAGATCGCTCGGGGATAATTTTATTAACATATTACAACAGAGATGAAGAACATTTAAGAGAAGGTAATAGAGAAGTCTGGGCATCTACAGGGCTTATGACCTGTCATTGGCTGATTTATGTGGCTACTTTCAAACTGTCGAACATTCACCATTCTGCCTTTATTTGAATATTTATATTCCTTCAATTCATTCATCTGTTGATGTCACCAGGGAGTTGAATCCAGCCCTACATTTTCGTCTTACCCTGTATGTGGATAAAACCAAATATATCACGTTCAGTATAGGTAACAGTGCCGCGATTATGAACGCTGTCTTCACCTGTACATATCGAGACGGTATACTTAACTTCTGTACTATCTGTATCTTCCTCGATATGTTCTACCTACTTGTCATATCGACATCATATGATCGAAACAAATATTTCTCATTTATATTTTAAATAGGCTTTTGTAATAGAAAGTGCTCACTTCAAAGCGATTATAAACTCAAATAAATCACAATTCAAGCAAAAAATGTTTGCTTGAACATGATTTTTAACAGGCTTTTGACACTTGCCAAGACGATATGCTTAACGATCGTGTGTATTTATCTACCGAGCGACTACAAAGCCGGCTTCCTTAACGTCTCGATACGTACGCTCCGGAAGATAGTAAAACAGACGGAAAAAATATAATAACATTTTTTTTATAGTGGCAACTTTCTTACGCCTTCTTACGCTTTCTTACGCCTCTTATATGTTAATAGGGCAGAATCTAGCGACATCATTTTTTGCATCCAGCCACTCGTTTTAAAAACTGACATTTATGTCGGAATTTAATTAGACTCATTTTTCTCTTATGTGTATTTTAATTAGGCTTTTAAGAACTGTTTTAAGTTGTTTATATTGTCCGAAATAAGTTTTTTTTTTAACTGCATGTTGTGTCTTCACCTCATCTCCTTAAATAAATACACCTAAACGGGCATCAATTCAACTCTTTAAAATAATCAAATATAGCGATAGTACGAAATAATTGTTTAATGATTTTATATTTATACAGTAAATGCGGTAGAAGAAACGTGTTGCGTGATGTAGAAAACTTTACCCCAATCAGACTATACCGCATAGCGGACAGAGTATATCTAGCTATGCATACATTATCTGCTGATATGAATATCAGGTGAGGGGTCTAGTAACGCCCCCTGGGCACACTATGCAACTTGCAAACACAAATGGCTATGGAAAATTACTTTCCGACTTTAAATTAGTTTTTTGTTACTCTGAATGTAAAATTCCTTATATTTAGTCTTCAAGATTCATTTTCGATAGTCTTTTTAGTATCAAACGTTTTCCCAAAAATGTTATCGTCAAATATCCAGACGTCACTGCGACGTGTGTATATATATATTGTGACGGGTCCTCGTGAATAGTTCTCGCCCTCCAAACCCAGTAGCCCAATAACAAATGTCTATCGACGTGCTAATAAGCGATGTGATAACAATTTCTCAACATGGTTGTTTATCGTATTCACGGTCATAATGGAACATCCGTGAACACCTAATATTAAATGTCAAAATATTTACGTTTAGCGACGTATAATCCTGCTGCGCAATCACATATTTGAATTTTACCGCGGTAAATATGGAAAATATTCTAAACCCGCAGTTTTTATTTATTCATTTATTATTTATCATGCTTTTTATTGCATTTAGCCGGCAAGCTAAATGTCAAGAAAAGCAGTAATAGAAATTTAATTTTAACTTTTTTATATTAGATAATAATAATAAAAACCATAGTTTATTAACAAAATAACAATGACTTTATCTACTACATATACACTAAGGTAATAGATTTTTCTGGATCATCTCTAGTCTGCCTAACTAGGTACAACCTGTTTTAAGGCAGACATTTTTATGCAAAAATAAACAATAACACCTAATAGTTAATTTACTATACAGTTTTACAATATTAAGTTTTACCATTTATTTTTTAAGAATGTATTTTGAGTAAATTTTTCTCTTAGAATACTTAATACTATTACTTCCTTCTATTTCGCAAATGCAATATATTGTATTATTTTTTAAAGCAAATGCCGATTATTTGCCAGCGAATTGTATATATTTACGAGGAAAACAAAAAACAAACCGACACGAGCGTTGACTTAGAGATTACACACGCATTGACTTATGACTGCGATAACTTAATCATGTTCATTATTGTTCATTGTGATCGTTCAAATGCTTTTCATGTTTTAAGCAGGTCGATAATTATTTGTGATTGAGCCTCTGGTCTGTAAAGAGCCTGGCTGCTGTGTGGAAGGCGAGAATTCACATTTTGCTAAATCTCTCCCTCCAAGCCCAGATCCACAAAGTATCGGACTATTAGGTAGGGGGCGAGCACTTTAACATCCTTAAATTTAACCAGTGGTCCCCCGAGGATGAGGCTCCTTTTATGATGCATCACATTCACATATAATGTGTATAGGTGTTTCCTCATCTGCACTGCAGAACCTACATCTAGAAGTTTCGGAAAGGTTCATTCTAGCAAGGTGTTTGTTCAATCTGCCGTGCCCTGGGCGGGCTTTAGTGATAACGCTCACTTGATTTCGGCTAGGCTTTAATATGTCAAAAGCAAAACTTTGCATCTTTCTAGTTACTGATAGAGAGTTCAGAGAGGATAGCTCTAATAACTGGCTATTTTTATTTTACCATTTTATCACATTTAAATTGTATCGCTAATTATTATTATTATGCATGCTTTGAATATATTTTTGTAATGTACATAACCGTGTTAAATAAATAAATAGAAATTCAAAAATTGAAATCACGTGATTGTGTGCTCGTGGATTGCACGTGTACAGCAGTTCAGTCTCCGTGAATGTCACCTAAATAATCTAATTTAATGTGATATATTTTTGTAAACATAAATTGAATCTCCTCTATTGTACTGTTGTACGCAATTGCCAATAATTGATGAAAAAGAGAAACGTAGAATGGCACGGTAATGGGATGCTTGCCTCACATGGACTCAGGGTAGCTTCAACCCCTGTACCACCAACTTGTTTAATGCCGACTGACATGCAAATATTACAACCATAACGAACCTAGAAGTTGAATCCACTAATTAAAACAGAGAAAAATGAATTTCAAGTGAGAATAAAATGATTTTTAAGTGGTGCTTTGTTCATTTACGTAGGTGGAAAAATACCTTTAAAATATATGCACACTGACAGCTTGAAAAGTGTTTCGTAATCAGGTCATATTTTTATTTTTCTTACCGAATTCAACTTATGAAAAAACATGTCATTTTGTTAAAGTAAAGAGAAACAAACGAACAAAATGAAAAGCAGAATCTTGTTGATAAATTTAGTGGGTAGATTTATTGCGTTACAACAATTAAATAATATAATGAATTTACTCTTGCTACGCAAATGGTACTTTCCAGAGAAGGATAATACAAAATTACCACTTAATCTAACGCAGATTTCAAACCCGTAGAATTTTGCTGGTTGCTGGTTGCTGGGTTGGAGATCCTTCCCCAGTCAGTGGTAGACAGAAGAAACGATGTTTATTTATGATGCGTATTTATTACATGGCAAATTAATAATGAATTTAATTATGTCGTGCGTGATACAGCGATGATGTGTTAAACTGACTGTAGCTCAATCACAAATAACTATCGACGTGCTTGAAAACATGCTAATCATTTGAGCGATCAAAATAAACAATAATGAACATGCTTAAGTTATCGCAGTCATAAGTCAACGCGTATGTAATCGCTAAGTCAGCGCTCGTGTCGGTTTGTTTTTTTGTTTTCCTCGTAAATAAATACAGTTCACTGGCGAAAAATCGGCGTTTACTAAAAAAAATAATACAATATATTGAATTTGCAAAATAGTAAGGAGACGACTCCTGAGGGGGTGCAATTCAGTATATTGTCTACAAACATTTGGAAAAAAACTCAAATATTGTAATGGAAATTTAGATTATTTCACTTCTTTTCTAAATTATAAAAATGTACTAAATGTTATACTTGTTTTACTGTTAATACTATGATACATCGCCTCTGTTACTTCAATACTTTTAGTCAAGTGAAGTGAAGTTAAAGAGAAAAACTTAAAGTAAAATCAACAAATGGAAGAATTAAAGAAATATGGATGTTCAAACATAGGCAAAATAGTGAATGTTACACAGTGTGTAAAGTGGCCACTTAAACCAGCCAATGACAGGTCATAAGTCCTGTTAATGCCTAGACTGCCATATTCCCTTATTTAAGGTATTCTCCAACCCTGTTGTAGTTTGTTTATCTTTATTTATTGTTAATTTGCTGCATACCTATGTTATAATATCTTATTTTATTTTCTTTACTTTATTTTGTGTATCTATATTTTCTATACTTGTGTATGGGTGTTTTGTATTTTGTTTCATTATAATTGTTTTTTATTATTATTTTATACTTTGTTAAAGGCGAAAGCCGTCAATTTAATAAATAAATTCACCGATTAATTCATTCCAATTTCATTCCAATAATATCATAAAACAACTTGTTTTTAAACACTTTTTTTTTACCTCCCACCGGTTCCAAAGCAAACAAGCTTCTTCGTCAAGGTTTACGTAACTAATAAATTATTACAATACTGGTCCAAGAAGAAGTTTAAAAATCGAAAAATTGTGTTCAGGCGTTGCCTAGTATGTGAAATAATTCAGTCAGATGAATCTCTGCACAACAATAAAGGTTTCAGCTTTTTAACTTCACTAAAATCAACAAATGGAAGAATTGAAGAAATATGCATGTTCAAATATAGGCAAAAATGGTGAATGTTACACAGTGTGTAAAGTGGCCACTTAAACTAGCCAATGACAGGTCATAAGCCCTGTAAATGCCTAGACTTCCATATTTTCTTATTAAAGGTATTCTCCATCCCTGTTGTAATTTGTTAATAAATTATTTCCAATTTATTTTATCCATGTTTACTAAATACCACCCGTGGAACTAATAAATCAAGTTTTTTTTTTTCCTAAAAGGTTGGTAATTTGTGATGCATATTTTAGAAACTAGGCAGGAGTTTTTATGGTTATTATTTGGTTTATTTGGTTAATAACCAAATAAACAAAAAATATTTTAGTCCACTCCTGTCTAGTTTGAAATTAGCACCCTTTTAGGAAAAAAAGACCTGATTTATTGGCTCCGCGTGTAGTATTTAGGAAGAATGGATAAAATAAAACAGGAAATAATTTATTGGTTACGTAAACCTTAACAAAGTAGCTTGTCTGCTTTGTAACCGGTAGGTGGAAAAAATTAGTGGCCAAAAACAAAGTGGTTTTGTTTACTTTACAATAAAACTTTTTTTATATATATATATAAACAGCTTAACCGATTTACGTGCGGTTTTCAGAGAAATGAAGATCTTTGCGCTGTGCGTGTGCGTAGATATTATTTTTTTTAATCGAATATGTAAAAAAGAAGTTAGGAGCATAAATGTTTTATTCATCAATCTACCAGGGTTGCATTTGAGGAGAATGCATTTGCAAAAAATGGAACAATGTTGTTGTTTTGTGTATAAAAAAAGTTTGTTTTTGAATTTTTACAAACAGCATTTGTTTTTCGTGGATCTCAATCAGATTCTTTCCTTAAAATCCTTATAATTTCATTTATTTCTTTTTATTTGATTTTTGGTAACAATAATATTAAATTCAATACATTTTTAAAAATCGTATTCCTACATAAGTACACCTCTTTGTTGGTGAGACGACCGGAGTTTGACTTTTGCAAAAATAATGCCATATTTGAAAAAATATTCATTTTATGTTTTGGAATTAAACCATAAATAAATACCTACTTAAATTCAATATTTTTTTAATATTGCCAATTTTTCGTTTTGGAATTTAATCACAAACAAGTACCTAGGTACGTACTTATCAATAAAAAGTATTTTTCCAAGGCAAGCTAAATTTCAGGCAGGACAACGTCAGTCGCGTCAGCTAGTTAAATATACATATAAAAAATGACGAAAAACAGAGAGTTTATGAATAATCACAAAGTTAGTGATTAAAATATGAAATTTATATCCAATAATATCGTTTTGGAAAATTTTGGACATTTCATGTTTTTAGAACGAGGGCTTTAATTTGTTTTAAATGTGGTTGTATTCCGCAATCTTTCATTGCCTCTGACATGAAGCACACGAAGTCTAAGATTGATCACCTTATTCCATGCAGCAAAAGTTATTCAGACATGCTACAATTGGAGTATTAAAGCAGTGCCCAATGCACAATTGGATGCGGGAAAGGAAATAATGATGATGATGATAAATTTAGATATTGAACTTGGTTGGAAGTACCTGCTCCATAAACGTGTCACCGTATATATGAGGGTATTAGAAGCGAACTTAGAAACCTCCATTTGAGGAATTACTGAGATATTTGCGAAAAACTTGGAAAAATAATTGTGACATTTCTAATTATTCCTCACCAACTCGATGGCTCAGTTGGAATGTTCAGTTTGTGGTGACAAGTATTATAATTGAAATCTGTTTTTGCAAGATTTAGAGGCGGTTTTGAATTACGCTATTATTTAGGAAGGTAGGTTTTTATGTACCGACTAGTCGGGAAAACCAAGTCGGCGTTGGTCGGCAAAAAGTGCCGACTAATCGGCTGTTTACTTTATTCGTATTTCTTTGCTTAAAAATTTGATGATTGAAATGAAATCGTAACCTTTATTAATAGTTTTTATTATAGATTCAGTTTTTAAGTTTTTTAATATAATCTAGGAATAGGAACTCTTCCTTTGGTATTTAATAATTTAACTTGTGTAATTACTAGTATAATTTTAACAAAAAAATCAATTCTAAACGAGAGCTTTTACAACTCTGAATCAAAAACATACGTAACCTATTTATTGTTTGTGTTAGAATCACAGTTTCGGTTTTGTAACATAAATAATTTAAAATGCAATATTCATTCAATTCAAATTATTCAATTAATAATTTCTAACCTACAAATAAAAGTATGTTATACACAGTTACGTTACAGTGAGTATCATTGAACAAAAAATGGCAAAAAAATGTGTAAAGAGCATGTTACTCTTGTTAAATTATTTATATTTTTCAATTAAAGGCAAATTGTGATGTAAAAAAGCTCGAGTTTCTGTCATTTCTGCACCCCATTGTTAACGAAAAGGCGGACTGTAAATGAAAATCGAATTTCATTCAGTTTTGTTATTGGGAAGTGTTTGAGAAAGGAGAGGTACATGGAATGAATACCTACTTTTAATATAATCTGAATGTTCTTCAATTTCTGGCACTAGATGACAAAATTAACCATAAAATGAGACAATGTTTTCCACGACACGCGACGATTCCAACCACTTTTTATCCGATTTTATGTCAAGTCAAAAATGTTGTTTTGTTTTTGTTCTAAATCCGAATCTTCTAATTTTGAATATCTTCTATCTTCGTGTTAGGTAGTTACCATAAGGATGGGTCAAAGGAAGGATGGGAACGAAAGGTAATCGGCCAGGAATAGTATCGATAAATGCTGTTATTTACTTAACACCCATAAACACTCAGTTTACCCTGAAGATGGCTCCTGCAATGATACCCGAAGCGTCGGAACAAATCCAACACACACGGTATCACCCAAAAATAAACATATTGTAAACAAAAACCTGTTCCGACATGATCGAGCGTCAAATAACTCCGTACAAACAGGCGCCGTGGCGCTAACGTCGCGGGTTCGATTCCCGCCAGTTGCAAGAAAAAAACCAAGAAAGTTTTTTTCTCAATTGGTCTGGGTGTTATGATATATTTTTCATAACTTCCTTCCATATTCTATTTCCCACCTGCTGACAAGCCTCTAAAGAAGAGGCTTAAATTACAATAATCTTCCCACTGAACTAAAAACTATAAAAAATAATATATCAATAAATAAATCTAAAGAAATTTTTTGAACTCGTATAAAAACTACATTAAATTTTAATTAGTATGAATGTATTATTGTTTTATGTTTTTTCTTTATATAAACCCTATGTTTTTTTTTTCTCATGTACTCGTATTTAAAATTATTTAAACGCTTATAAATAAACAACTACAACAGTGTAAGTTACTCTTCAAGCACAAGAGTTAAGTCTCTTTTTTTGGAGAGTTACAGTGATAACATTTACTAGATGTGTAAAAGTAGATATGTATAGAACTTTTAAAAAACATATACCTTTTATGAAAATTATTAATAAAAAAATAAAAAAATAAATTAAAATAAATTAAATGCGAGAGACTCAGCTGTAACGCTGTGCCACGAACATTGCCGATGCCACACGAACTCCACCGAAAGCAATGCTCGGCTTGCAATGCTTTTAAGTCATAGTTGACCCATCTCTAGTTTTTATATATAGTTTATTTCGGCATCAATAACTAATTTTCCGTTTTTGGTGGAGATTTCTAAGTTTAGACATTAGACATTTATTTATAAAGAATTCACAACAAAATAGAATCACTATTACAATCGAATCAATTATTTCATATTAAAGTTTCATAGATAATAAAATTAAGTTTACTAAAATTTAATTTAAGACTATAAAATAAATATATGTATATCAACTTTAGTATGTACTTACAAAATATAAACAACTTTTTTGCATTTAATCTTATCACAAATTAATTTGAATAGTTTCAAAAATGATTTTGTATAGCCTCGAGAAGCATCAGATTAGTGAGAAATTGTATAAGGGTGTATGAATATGAACACAATAAACAAAGTGCACATCAATTATACGTATGTATATCCTAAGCCATGTGCTAGAAATCTAAAGAAAATAAGGGTGAACAAACAACTTGACTTAGCTTATAATACCTTTCATAAAATTCACCCTAACTCATAAACCCGTCGCCAAAATTCGGAAAATATCTCAAGTGGAGTATTACATATTAAAACTAATATCATTAATAATAATAATAATGTTTGGATAATTTATACAGCGCCATTTTTGTGAAAATCACCTCAAGGGCGCTGTACAATAAATAAATATCCCAGCATGTCTTGCAGCTACAGAGCGCATGGACGGTTGGGATTCTAGTTCCTCGTCTCCAATTATGATATTTAGGAGCTAGATAACATCACGTCTTGCAGCTACAGAGCGCATGGACAATAAGAAATCTAGCCCCTATTTACATATTATTATTTTTTATATATTTGACAATGAAGTTTAGAGTTCAAGTTATATTTTAAAAAACGAAATAAAAAGCAAATTTACAAAATTAGAAGTTAGATAACAACAAGTCTTGCAGCTACTGAGCGCATGGACGGTTGAAATTCTAGACACCATTTACTAAATTTAGATATTTGATAGTTGATAACATTTACATAATATGATAAAAAATATATGATAGCTAACATCACAAAAAGTCTTGCAGCTACAAAACGCATCGACGAATGGAATTTCAACAACATAATAAGAATGATTTTAAAAAGTTAACAATAAAAAAACATAGTAATAATACATTGAGCAAAGAACTAGTAAGTATGGCGATTAAGTGAACAGCACAAAAAGTAAAATATAAAAAACTTAACAAAGATAGCATTCCTTAACTTATTATTAAGATTAACAAGATGATAGACAATAATCAAACTCGAAGGGTCCCTGTTTTATTTTGGTATGCAGTTTACAGGATCTTTTGTCATTTTCCTAGTAAATAACTGTAAAAAAAATTGGTTCACATTTGGCTGTTCCCTCGTTCCCTAATTGATACGCATCTGTGTGCGTAGTGTAGGTACCAAGGGATGTATCCACTTCTTGTTAATTTTGTTTGTTATTATTAGACGCATGTTTTCCGCTTAAAATTTCTGAATATTATTATTTTACTTTGATTAATATGTCAGATAAACTTGTGTATTACTTTTGATATTCGAGTAATTTTACGTGATACAGGAAAAAAGGTGTCATTTGTAGTTTTAAATGAACGTAGATAGGTAGCACTATATTATATAGAAATTGTTTTATAATAAATAGTTAAATAAACACATTTTTAAACAATTTTAACAGAAGCACAGTTATAAAATCACGAGATTTTGTGGCGTTTGAATATAGTTTGGTTCAGTCATATTAAATAAGTAATATAACTGAAATACATTTTAAATGAGTTTACTTCTAATACCCTCAAATGTTTGTATTAAAGACAGACTCGGCCAAACCTTGACCTGATTATGGCCCGAACGCATGACCCGTGAAGGCTAGAATCAAGATAAGGTTTTTGTATTGTTAAAAACTCGTCGCAAGGACTATTAGTGCTGACTGCTGACCCGGGGCCTGGGGTGTTCGTTACGGAAGCAGAAAGGTTTTATCGGCATATTTAGGGGTTCAACCTACATTCAAATGGGTAGCTAGTAGGAACCTAAAGTACGACCGATATGAAAATACGTACCTTTATATTTTTCATCCCTTTTTTTTATTTTACAATGCAAATCATTCAACAATTGCAGTGGTAAACAAACATGCTGTTCTAACGCTGCGGTTTTAATACCGTTTACTCATTTCTAAATGCATATAATATTTATTAATTTATTAAATATACGGCCTAAGCAAATTACAACAGTTACATGAAGAAACATAAATACAAGAAACTAAACAAAAAGAACATACAACTTTGCAGCAAAGACAAACAGGGGCAATACAATAATGGTATACAATTTATTAATAAAAACGAAAGACATGAGACTTCGAGCTAAACCATGCCGATCCAACTTCATCCCACACTGTTTTAGTCGCGAACAGATCTACGAAAAGCCGGAAGATCTATCCTAAAGAATTCCAAGTATTGTGACGAATTGACTAATCTACATATTCTGGACATTGTGGCATTAAAACCACAGTTGCTCTTAGAAGATTTAATAAATAGCAGATTTTGACTTCTACATTTGACATTAAGTATTTTGAAAATGCATATAAGGTCCATTTCAGTTCTACGTTTCTCCAATGAAGACAGATTAAGGTATTGCTCTATTTCAAAATATAAATAATGACCCCTTTGTAATCCGAGCAACCATGCCACTTTTCTTAGAAAACGATATATCGTAAAAAAATCACAAAAAACCTTGACTCCATATTACATCGATGTAATATTCAGTAATCACTGTTGAAATAAAATAGGATAGAATTCAACAATGTTTTGACTATGTCCAAATGTTCTTCCTTAGGGAGTTATTCAGATCTAAATTCTATTGCAACATAGAGGGAAAACATTTTTGAAAAGGAAATATGGAAGTCTGGGCGTTTACAGGGTTTATGACCAGTCAATGGCTGGTTTAAGTGGCCACTTTACACACTGTGTAACATTCACCATTCTGCTTTTGTTTAAACACCCACATTTCTTCAATTTTCCCATCTGTTGACTTTTGTGAAGTAAAAGAGCTAAAACCTTTAGGGTATTTTTTTCTGGTCGAATAACAAGTTGCATCGAAGTAACTAATTATCACTAACAGCTTATACAATAAACTTTTATAAATTATATTTAATGGATAAGATACTTGACACGCACAAAAGGTTCCGGCTTCGGTTCTCGGTGAGAACACAAACAATTTGTCTGATTTTTCTCAAACTTGGGTGTTCTGTGTTATAATCTGTTGTGGTCCAAAAAATATATTTTTAAAAAATGCAAATTTTAAAAATAATTTTGAAACACGTAGGTACCACATTCCAAATATTTTTTGTATTCTTTATTTGGTCTTAAAATATTACAAACATTATTATATATGAATGTCCTAATATTTCTAAACTACATAAACTAGAAACTTGCATTTCATCACAATACGAAGGTGATAACGAAAAATATTGCAAAGAACAAATTACTCATATAAGAGCCAGAAGATTGGTTGATAAGGGTTCATGCAAAATCACCGACAACACAATCACTGAACCACCCACCAACCACCGCAGCAGCACATTATCCTATCAAACCACGACAAATTCTTAACGATTTCACCATATTACAAAACAAAACTTCAAGAATAATCCCGAGAAAAAAAAGCATTCTTATAGTTATTCAATTCCATAAAACAAAACGTGTCTTAAAATAAAGATAAATAATCATTTTCATCTCACCATGAGTCTATCTTCAGACATTTTTTGGTCTTCCTCACTTCCGACGCTACTAGAAGCTGAATTAGACTGACTATTCATTTTTGTTTTTGATTTATACACCATTTAAAACAATCTGTCCTTATTTTCATTCATAATAAAAAGTACACAAGTCTGGCACATACACAAGAACCTAATTTAAAAAGTATTAATTTCACTATAGTAAAATGATTCTTTGTTGGAAAGCGGAACAACTATCAGAATAGCTTGTTAACTTGTAACGACAAACAATCACAATTATTATTATTATCGAAATTCGATTTATTTATTAGTCTCGTGTAATTATCATCACAAAATGATTTATAAAAATATCACCAGCATTATTTTCGCAGCGCGCTTATTTTCACAATTCCGTAATTCAGTATCCTGGGTGTTGGATTGTGATAGTATTTTGAGTAGAAACAACCTGCCCGTGAGAGTTGGTCAGGAAAACTGACATTGAAGGTAGATTGACTAACCACGCCGCCGACGAAAGGGTTGCCATGGGGATGAAATGGCGGGCTGTAAACATTCTACATTACTTTACTAATAGTTCATCGTGACAATGTAAACCGTGAACTCTGATCTAGCAAAATCATTAAGGGAACAAGCGCCATAAAGTGTTTAATGTTACTCTTCATTATATTTTAATTTAACCCTTTAATACACTAATAAGCATTTTAATTTTTTTAAAGTTTAAAAAAATTTGTTTAAATTTGTAGGGCAAACATAAGCATATTCATATGTGTGCTGTAATAATTATAATTTATTATTTATTTGTGGACTTATTTAGACCATTTAACAATGGTAAGCGTTTGCCTACCATGCGAGAGGCCTCGGTTTCGATTCCCGACATGGTTGATATGAAATATTTATTTGAAAGGGTGTTTTCACACCGGAATATTTCGTAGTCCCTAGACTGGTACCCGAAGCGTAAGACTGATCATCTTACCTTAATGTATTTTTTTATCAAGATACGCTGCGATCGGTAAACCAATGTAGTGCCCTATGCACCATTAGGTACGGAAAGGGAATGATGATGATGAACAATGGTAAATACATTTCATTAAAAGAAAAACATGTACAATTGATATTTAAAAATGGGAAATTTTAATGTAAATACATGTATTAAATTTATACAAAAATTGTATTTGGTAGTAATATTGTAAACTTATGTTTTTTTATCTGAATAAACTAAAAAAATACAACTAAGAAAATTAAAGCAAGGACAAAAAATACATAATAATTTATATCTCAAGTAAAAACTAAAATATGTTATACGCAACTATTATAGGGAACAGGAAATCAAAATGACATAAACAGACTACAAAGACAGCAAAATAAAATATATAAGTTAGTATATGACCTACCCTATCTAACAGCAACTAAAGAACTTTTTAAACAAACTAAACAATTAAATGTAACTGAACTCTTTAAACTAGAATACTTAAAATTTATGATGTAATTGTAGACGAAGAATTAAAACTTGAAAAAAACTGTAGTAAACATGAACACAATACGAGAATATCGGAAAAATATCATATTCAACCTTTTAAAACGAGAAAAGGACAATCTAGACTAATAAACCATGGACAGAAATTATACAATAAACTACCAGACAAAACTAAACAAAAGACTCAGACAATCTTTACAAAAGATGTTAAAAATATTATTATTAACAGTAGAATGTGAATTTTAAAAGTAAAAATATTTTGTTAAATGTATGTAACCCGTAAAGGTTTATCAATAAAATTTAAATTTAAAAAAAGACAAGATCTGGTCTATCTTGGTGATTGTTTAAATCTAGAAAGGTTTACACCAAAAAAGTCCAGGGTCGGTATTTTAATTGGAAGTTTTTAAATTTATCTTAAATTTTATCCACAAAGTAAAATTAAGTTTTCTCTATGAAAAATAGGATATGTTACAAATTTTTTTTTCAGAACATGTTCAATTATAGGTTACCGACGAAGATATTTTGAATATTAATATAAATATAATCATTTTCGTACATAAATATCGATGTTAGTTTATACCGTCTCGAACTGATTACTGAAGAATTTTAATCGCACCCTCCATTCACTGAAAAGACTGCAGAATTTTCTTCCGACCACAACCAAAAAATCTGTCCCAATCTATTATATTGTCTTCTCTGTGCTAAGCTAATATTCGCTATCTTGACGCCAATACGGAACTCATAGATCGTCTGGAGCATTTTCAGAATCAATGCATCCGCTTTATTTTCAATCTCAACAAGTATGACCACGTATCATCCTTTCGCTCCGAACTTAAGTGGCTTCATTTTTATCAGCGCATAAACTTTAAATCTCTCTCACTTATTTATAATATTCTTCACAATCCTTGCGCTCCAAAATATCTTGCTGACAATTTTATTTACCTTTCTAATCATGGTCTTTCTCAGGAGAGAACACTTTGCATTCCTCGACACATCACATCATTTTTCAGCTACTTCTTTTCCGTCCAAGCTGCTAGACTTTGAAATGAGCTACCTTTTCATGTAAACAATGCACCTTCTCTAGCCACCTGCAAGGAACGCCTGAAACATTATTATATATTTTTAATATTTTCTGCAATAACTTTGTGTATCATTTAAATAAAATTCCCACCTTAAACACAATTACCCCCTCCCTCATCCTTATCGACACCCACTTATTTGTTCACTGTTTCTTTTATGTATGTTTAGTTATAAAAATACCCTGAAGAAGGTAACAGTTGGTTACCGAAACTAGTTGGTAAAAATAAAGTGAGTGTATCAAAAAACAAAGTATAAGTTTTATTTCTCCTAATTTAATTATTATATATCCCCAGAATCCTGAACTCCCTGAGTTTTTACTGCTTTTTTTTCCTTCTCAAATATATCTTTTTTTCCTTTTCCTTTTTCCTCTTTCTCTCTCCTTCCAAACTCATTATCTGATCCCACATTCCTCATTATTTAGTATGTACAAATAACATAATGTACTTTTTATTTTTGTATTTATGTCAATATGTGCAAGCCTCATCTCCCAATCAAAAAAAACATCTGTTATTTTTAATCAATTTGTTTTTATTTATTTTAACAAATGTATATTTATGTTTTTTTAGTACAAAATTTTGACCAATCTCTTCTTTTGACCAGTCCGTTTTTTGGTTGGCTGGAAGATATTGCTTTTAGCAATAAGTCCGCTAAAGTATTTATTCTTGGTATTTGAAGTTTTCAATAAATAAGTAGCGTTCATAATCGAAACGCAGATCTTGTCTCGAGTTTACAATGCGACACAATTGGGACATTGGTGAATGCAAGCCATAGTTTGTGCTGTGCTGATGTACGTGTAAAAAAACGAACAAAACATAATTTACTGTCGAATATAAAATACGATAGTATTATGATGATTTTTTTTTAAATCGTGATTACTTAAATCACAATTAATCAATTTAACGTTATTTTATTAATTGAAACTACAGTGTTCATGTGAAATGGATTAAACCATATTTTGTGCTTATGCGGCCATAGTAAATCTTGCGGGAACATAATCTGTAAGAAACAATCTTACTTCAGTAAGACTGTTAAATTACGGAGTACGAAAATTTTTGTTACAATAACCGTTTAGTTATTTAATAACATAATATTCTAACTAGCAATTTTTGATCAATTTATTATACCATTTAGCCTTGTGAACGATTTGATACCGATAAAATAAATTTACTCGGTTTTTCGCACTATTATGTTTGGAAGTTATAAATTTTACGATAATGTATATTAATAATTCATATTTCATGGCTTTTTTATTTAGATCTTTACATTTTTAATTTTAGGTACATACTAACTAGAAATTTCCTGGATTACCATAATCAATTATTTCAGGAAGCCGAACTTTTTGAGCTAAAGGAAATTTATTGTCAACAGTGGTTGAATGAACCTCAGAGTAATAATTTTCTAGATATGCCCTTGCTCTTGTATTGTATGGAACAAAAGCGTTCCAAATGTATGCTTTGGTTTTTAGTTTAACAACAAACGTGTAATGGACGGTTTCGGTTTGCGCTTTAAATTCTCAACCCAAGTACCTACGGCGCGTTGTATCGCTGTAATATGTGTATAATTTTATGGTCAATAATCATAGAATGGTTTTTCTCTGTATGGGAGACTCTATTAAGTTAATACTGAATACGGTTTTATTTATTTATTTAAAAATTTAACAGCCAAAAATAAATAGTGTACTAGAAATTCCATATTGTAGAATCAGGTCTCGCGCACTGTTAACAAAAAGGCGGGCTGTAATGGAAAATGAATTTCATTCAGTTTTGTAAGAAGTTGGGAGTATTTGAATAAAGGATAGGAACATGGAATGGACACCTACCTTTGATATAATGTGAATGTTTTTCAATTTCAGGCACTGGATGATAAAATGCACTATGATATATTATGTAACTATTTATGATAACTATACAATGACGCGCGACTATTCAAGAACATTTATGCAATGTGATGTTATGTTAAAAATGTTGTTTTTTTTTTCAGAAGAACATTTTTAATAAGTACCTTATTAAAAATGTTCTTCTGAAGTTTCGCGATACGACCCTGAAAAATAGAGTAAGTATATTTATTTGAGTAAAAGCTCCTTTCCCCATCAAAATAGGTAATGAGTTGAAATAAATGTCGCAATAATAAATGTGTTAGATAAAATCTTTCTTCGTGAAATATTCAACGGACGAGACATTGACAGTTAGCATCGATGTCGTGTATTTTACCGCCCACACATATTTATATTACGATATTCGTATTACTGATGATGTCTATTCCCACGGCACTTTTTGTTGAGTGTTCAGTGGCTCAGAAGCTCGATAATTGTGACAGTTTGAAGGTAGACATTGAAAATCGTTATATTCATAACCCACCCGACACGAAATGCTTCTGTTAATATTAGAAAACGTGTTTTCAAATGTATTACTAGACTTGCTAAGATAGTTAAATTCAACATTCGGAAAGACTTTATTTTATTTTATTTTACTAACATAAACGGCAAATCTGCCTTTTACAAACATTTATAATATTAACATAATTTCAAGATTTATAAAAAAAATTCAACTTAAAAATTGTACAAGATTTATATATAAAAAATAACCTAAAAATTACACCGCATGTTCAGTATAAAGTTTAAATAATAAAACATTCTACAGTAAAACAACAAGAAAATCATAAGTACTGTTTCACACAGCTAGGCAAAGTGAACAAAAAAAAGTTCATAATATATATACATATATTATGAAATGCATGAATAAATAAATGTAATTACCATTCACCATCTTTGAAAAAGTTCAAAAGGTTTGTTCTATAGGAACAATACCCTACACTAAATATATCAGATACGTGGGAATAACTATTGCCGAGTTCATGATGGTCTATTTAATACGGCATTACAAGTATACACTGTCCGTGAATTGTGGCTACAAAACGGTGGCACGTGTCTAGTCATTCTTCCAGGCACCCCTGAAGTTGATGAGAGACGATAGTTCAGGGCAATCCCATATTGAATTTACAATTTTGAATAAATTTAAAATGTCTACCTAACTCGTATATGTTGTCATATGTTTTTATTGTTAATGAGTCAAATTTCCTTCGATTGTTTTTATTGTTAATTGGATGGGGATGGAGCTTTTAAAACCAATATTTTACAAAAAATAAGTTAAATATTTTTTTGTTTTGTACACCATTTTGTGAAAAGGACCTAAATTATATTGTTACGGTATTTGTTACAATCATTATAGTGTAAAGTTTCCACAAACCAAGTTTTGTAACATTTCCGTAATAAACGTATAAATAACATTTTTCAATAAAAAATATATAAAAGCGCCATCTAAGAATAATTAGTTTCATATTTTCGATTAGAATCACTTTAATGGTTAAGAATAACACTGGTAACAAAGCATTTTTATTCCACAATAATTCATAAAAATATCCTCTTAATTGAACGACTTAGATCGCGAAATTTACATAATATTTATTTAATACGACAATTATCAAATTTAAAACGTTCTTAAATGCACTGTTTGAAACAAATTATTAATGTCGTAATAAAACTTACTTTTTCATACAATTCTTTCTCTGTTTTTGATGTGTATTATTATTATCTTATCTCTTTCTGATATTAATTTATCAAATATTTTTGTGTACCGTATTTATATTATTTTCACATATATACTTACTGTCAACTAATTTTCATTATTTGTTTTTAACAATAATTTGTTGATACCATTTTTTTTATACTTACAAGTATATGAAAATGTATTTATTTTTTGTTTGAATTCTTTACAAGTTATTTACAATTTGCTTTTTAATTCAATTACTTTTATTATATCCATATATTTTTTTTCTTCCTTTTTTACTATGTAAAGTTTCACTTTTTATTTTGCATGGCAGTATGCTTCTTATTGTTTCTAAATGTATACAAAAAAGCATTGTTTATCTTTTAAATTTTTACGCACTATGTTTGTACTTACCTGTATATTTTTTGTAAATGCCCCTTGGACGTATTGTAAAATTAAATAAATAAATAAATAATGAGAAAATTCAGTGGTTTTTGTAATTTGTTAAACTAAGCCAATATTATTTTATTTTGTTTTCATATATCGTATTATCAGCGAGATGATTTTTTAAAGTTTTTAAGTTTTGTATTTTTGAGATTTCTCCACATGTGAGATCAAAGGCTCTCCGCCAATTATTCTCGGTCAATTCTGCCGATTGGTCCGTTGACGGTAAGTAAGCCGAATATCTTTCACAGCTCTCACAGCACAGTAATTTCTAAATAAAAATATGTCAATCGAAGCTAAATGGCAGTGCACAACGGAGTTTTAGTCCCAACATTTATGAATGGAAGTGAAACATGGAACTGGCAGAGGAACGATGAAAGCCGAGTGAACGCGGTTGAAATGCGATCTCTTAGACGAATGTGTGGGAAATCAATGTATGACAGGGTTGCGAATGATGAAATCAGGCGAGAGTGTAAATCTGAGTCAAGTATAATTGATAAGATTAAGAAAGGGTCTCTGAGATGGTTTGGTCACGACGAAATAATGGTAAAACAAGTAATATGGCGAAAATGTACGGCAATGTGAGACGAGAACGACCAAGGAAGACGTGGCATGATCAGATAAACCAAAATCTTAAGTCTGGTCATGTCAAAAGCAGACAGAACCGAAGGGCATTTATGACAAGATGTATGAATGTGGAAGAAGCTAGGAATGTATGCTAGGATAGACGTGTGTGGCGGTCCATTCTCTCTGCCTACGGAAATGGCGTGATGGTAGTAATAGTAGTAGCTCTCTTATCATTGGTTGATTCATGTGAACTGGTGACATCGTTTAAAGTAGTTCGTTTTTGTTCAAATATTTTTTCGTGCATTTTCAAGAAACTGTCGTACAATTTAGCACCTAACTTTTAGCGCGCGCAATAAAACATCTTTTGTATCCAATTTTCCGTGGGGCCGAGGTTCCTTGACCTTGGCACTGTGCGTTCTCCCTTAAAGTATGCTGAAAAAAGCATGAGTTACCCTGAACTTCCAACGTACGATTTTCCCTCTTTATCGGAAAGAACTAACAGTAAGTTGTTGAACTCGATTCATCGATTAATAGTATAATGGCGTTAATATTACTTATTCATTGATGTAGAGGTAGAGGGTTGACACCACACCTACTAGAGATGGTAAAAAACGAAATAGTTATTTTAAAACAGTTTATTTTTCCGAAACAGTTGCAAATGTATAATATTCTCCCATTAAATATTAAAAAAAAAAAAAAAAAAACTTATCAGGCTCAAGAAAAAGACGTATGCTGAAAATCTGGCTTTTAGAACGTGGTTTTTTATTTTGAATTTTTATTGTGTTTTTCTTTTTTATTTGGACAAGTTTTTATTTTTCTACGTGTAACATATTTTCGATGCACGTGGGAATACATATTTTCTTTTTTTCCATAGTAATAAGAGTTTTTATATTTTATAGAATTTAAGAGATAAGATTAAGTATATTTATTTATTTACCTATTATATACATACGGCCTAAGCCAATTACAACAGTTACATGAAGAAACATAAATGCAAGAAACTGAACAAAAAGAACATAAAACTATTTAGCAAAGACAAACAAGGGCAAAACAATAATTGTATACAATATATTAAAAAAAACGAAAGACCAAAACTTTGAGCTAAACCATGCCAATCCAACTTCATCCCACACTGTTTAGTCGCGAAGAGATCTACGAAAAGCCGGAAGATCTATCCCAAAAAATTCCAAGTCGTGTGATGAATTGACTAATCTACACATTCTGGACATTGGGGCATAAAAACCAAAGTTGCTCTTAGAAGATTTCATAAATAGCAGATTTTGACACACGAGATTTTGATTTTTACATATCGCATACTGAGTAGAAGACTCTTTTAACTCAAAATTTATCGAGTTTGAGTTATGGACACAGTCAATACGTGAATTTCGTTCTGCATATTTGACTAAAATAGTCGTAATTCTACCACAAATACCTAAAAAGTTATACCAATTACTTCACTTTCTTTAATTATGTATTTGTATATACATATTCCCACCATAATAAGCCGTAGAAGCGTATATTTGCTTCCACGCATGATATGGCCCAGATATGCGAGTTTTCTCTGTTTTATTGAGGACAGTAGTTCTTTTTCGGCACTGGCTCGTCTCAACACCTCCACGTTGGTCACTAAATCTGTCCACGGGATTTTCAGCATTCTCCTGTGAAGAAGCGGTGAAGGAAAGATGGAGGGAAAGCGTGGGGTTGGAAGGCGACAGATGTCCTGGCTGAGAAACATCCGCGACTGGACATATTATACATATTCTTTATTTCATCAAAAAGAATTACACTTTCATCTAATGCTGATGTACCTACTACAAATACATTATATAAAAATATACTGAAAAACCTATAACTTGTTCATAAATGTATAACTTTATGTAGAGTGAAACTGAATTTTCGCTCTCCTGTTAAATCAGTAATTTTGAGTAACAACAGTCTTTTACTCAGTGTGCGATACATTAGAACTTAACTAAAAATTAACTTAAAAAATGTGTTCTTACGCGCGGTAAAAATTACAGCATTGAATTTTGTGGCACAGTTTCTTGAAAATGTACGTAAAATATATTAAAAAATATTTTGATAAAAACGAACTAATTGAAACGACGATAAGAGAGTTGTGGAAGATTTCCGGTTTTTTTTACCGTCAATTGACCGAGGAGAACCGCGAGAAAACTTAAAATGTAACACGGAGTAATTTCAGAAATTCGAAACTTTTAAAAATCATAGCGCTGATAATACGATACATAAAAATTAAAAAATTATCTTTTTGACATAGTTTATTAACAAATAAAAAAAACTACTTAACTTCCTCGCTGCGTTTAATTTTTCTTATTTAGAAAATGCAAGAAAAAAACATTTTTATGTTTGAACAGCCCCAATTGTATTTATCAAAGGGTTTTACTTTGTAGCAGTTACGACAAGTGTTCCATCTTTCTTTAGTTTATAGTATAGAATGTTCTTCACGGCCTCCTAAAAGGTCAGTCAAGCTATCACGTTTGGTTCATTACTTCGTACATGATTTCAGTCGATACATTTTGAAAACAATTTGTGGAAAACCACAATAAAGTTTTCCACAAAGGTATCAAAATCAGATATTAAATTATAAAGACTACTTTTCTTTTACTAAAATATATTCTGTATAAATATTTACCTACTCCATAAGAGTCACGAAAAGCTATTTATTTATTTATTCATACAAGTACATATATATTACAAAAAGATAATAATAACGTGTCCCAAATTCTATGAGGCCAAGAGCCCTGTGTTGAGTTAGGATACAACATAATGGAAAGTGAAAGCATGTATTATTAAATAATAGCAAAAATAAAAATTTAAAATTGTTTCACAAATTTTATCTTTATATATATATAATTCTTCTAAACGGCATAACCGATTTACGTGCGGTTTTCAGCGAAATGTAGATCTTTGCGCTGCGCGTGTTCGTGGATATAAATTTTTTCATCGAATCTGTAAAAAAAAAGTTGGGAGCATGAATCTTTTTTTCATCGACCTACCAGGGTTGCATTCGACGAGAATACAAAAAAATAAATAAATGGAAGGATGTTTTTTTGTGTTTGAATGTTAACAAACAACATTCGCTTTTTATGGATCCCTATCAGATTCTTTCTTTACATTCCTTATAATTTTTTCCCATTGATGTATTTTTAGTGGATTTTTGTTAATACTAAAATAATATTAACTGACATTCAATACATTTTTGAAAATCGCATTCATGAATAAAGTGCACCCCTATTGGTGAAAAGAGCCAAGTTTGACATTTGCAAAAAGTATTCTATATTTGAAAATGAATTATTTTATGTTTTGGAATTCAACCATAAACAAGTACCTAGGTTCCTACAGCAATTAAAAGTATTTTTCCAAGCTAATAGCAGGCAAGCCAACGTTCAGATAGGACGTCTGTCTGGTCCGCTAGTTTAACTATAAAATACATGAAATCCTTTCGATCTCGGTTCGTATGTTTTCTTTAAATTCTGTATTTTAAAATTAAATATTTATTTATTTTATTAGGTAAAAAAAATATGAGTTCTTAGTGGTGAGGTTTAGATCTAAAATAACTCCGTAGGGAGGAAATCCAGCATGTCTACAAACATTTAGACATACTCAAAACATTGTTGAAAATCGTTTTTATATTTTTTTTGTACGTTTTCCAAAAACTTTATTTTATTTATTTATTCGTACAACTACACATACGTATATATAAAAAATATATAATACGCATCCCTAACTCTATGAGGCCAAGAGCCCTGTATCGAGTTGGGATATAACATAATAGAAAGTGAAAGCATGTACATTATTAAATAATGGCAAATAAAAATTAATAAATAAATATATTTTAATAGGTAAGCATCTAAACACGCTTAATAGTATATACGAGTAAATCTATGGTAAAAAAATGGTCTCTTCCCTTAGACAAATTCCAAGCTTGTAAACTTCTGAAAATGGAGTAAACGGTATTAATTGACTTAATTACGAAATGATTTTTTTTACGTTTGCCTAATAAAAGTACCGTTTTTTTAAAGAGTCCAGTCATTAAATTATTTTTTGTGGTAAAACATAACACAATACAAAATTACCTTATATCTGGGTCATGATAATATATTGTTTACGGTCTGGCAACATTACGCAGCCACTTCACGCATGCAGGGTGTCAAGTAGAGGGGGTACTTATACAAACTTGGTTCTACGCGCCTTCTGGTATATTATTATAATTCTATGGTTGATTGTTTGCATTCAAATATAAACTTTTTTTATGTACTAAAAATGAGTATCTCCAATTTTTGGTAGCATATGTATGCTCGTTGAATGCAGCCCTGGTGTAAATAAACAAACTCAGTAACTATGGGTACGTTTTCGTCCGACTCCTTTTTATAATATTTTACTCTATAGGGCGCATCTATGTATTAGTATTTTAATGGGTAGAAAATACTTATTTTTTATTTTTATTTTATTTATATTTTTTAATTTTGTTATGCAAAGTAAGTATGAAGGTGCCATCCCAAAGTGCCCAACTTGTTAGAAATTGGTTAACACTGATAAATAAGCAAGAACATGATAAAGCCATATCCTAAGGCCATATCAATAATACTTTTTTTAAAGAAATATTTACGTTCTTATGATTTACCCAAATATTTCTCACTATTAGAAAATGGGAATAAAGTTGGGGTAGAGTGGAATTCGAACCACAGACCTTTGAGCAGTGAGTCCGAGACACAAGTCACGGGGGACCACAACCCTATTTGATTCTTAATTTGTCAAAATGTTGATAGATAAGGGCTGAATTTCACCTCCTAAGGACTTATCAATATCAACATTTTACAACAGAGATGGAGAGCATTTTAGGGAGGGATATGCAAGTCTAGGCATTTACAGAGATTATGACCGCTGGATAAATTTTGAATTTTAAATTTGTTCAAATTTAATTGTGTTCACTTAATTTATCAATTATTAAACAAATAATAGCATAGAAATACAGCTTACAGGCAAATAAAAATTAAATGTACTAGTTAATTTGTTTATTCAAAATAGTAATCCTATTGTGTATAAAAAACATTTTTTTGCTATAATATAATTTATTATGTAGTATATTATACATATATATGTACATAAGAAATTTATTGTTGGGTTCCAGCTGCAAATACTTTGATCCCTCTGTCAAAGAGTTTATAGTGATAATTGTTAAGTTTGACTAAACTATTACAAACATTGTTCCATGGACGTAATACAGAAATAGTCCCTGACACATCTCTACTTCTGCCGGTTTTAAAGCCTGAAACTTCACATATAACATCAGACATGTGAGAGACAAGTCCTGAAAGAATATGGCTCGGGTCTGTCTCTGATATAACATGGACTCCAACGACAAAACTACTCTTGTCGTTGGCGACTAAAGATTTACATTGTTGGACAAAAGTGTTAACTTCGTATAAAGTGTAGCCAAGCTCCAATAATCCGGTTAAATCATCAATAATCAAACATGCTGAAGAATGTTTTGACAACAAACAGAGAACAGAATCTTCAATTATTTTACACAAGTCTTCAATTGACATTTTGTTGTTTGTAAATCCAGTCTTTTTGTCTTCGGGCTGAACAAGCGTGTCGCAAATGATTTCCAAGCAATCAACACTTTTGACAATCTCCACTTCTTTTAACTTTTCGAGATTGTAACCTAATTTTAATCCTATGTTATGGTAGTGCTGAAATGCATTGTGTATTGTCACTAAGCACACAGCACCTTGCTCCTTTAATTGTTTTGCAATTAAACAACTATTAACAAAGTGCGATTCTGAACCAGATATTTCTTTGATTAGGAAAATGGTTCCTGCCATGCTCTCCTTGTCCAAATCAAGAGCTGCCAGTACATCGGACGCCATTCTGTAAATAATTAATATCACGATCAGATCAAGTATTAAAATAGGCTTTAAAGTTACCCATAGATGGTAATACAATCACTTGGTTGAAATTCAATACTGTTGAAACCCATGAAATATCATACAGCTAGGTTGGGAATAATTTCATATGAATTACTGTCAACTCTCTTCTCTATATTCACAGTAAAAAGGTTAAATGACCAATGTGTCATAAATTAAAATTATGCAGGATGCCAATTAAAGTTTGTTTTAATGAAATATGAACATAACCTTTTTTATATTTATTTAATTCCAAAACAATGTTAGTAAGACAGGTGTTATGTGAAAATATTAGGGCTATGGTGCACAAAGGTTGGTTTTTGACCTAAAAATTATATTGATGTTTTTTGATGATATTTCTTGATAAAACTCCAGAGTTAATGATTTTGATACAATTATACATAAAGTTTTCAATAAAACTTCTTGGTTTAGTTTTACTTTTTTATTATTTTGACCAACGAGCGCTTTCGCCTAAGTAGGCATCTTAAAGACTGGTGTTTATAACATTTACAGCTTTTACACTATTTCTAACATATTTTGGAGATAAGGAGATCAAATATATATTTTAACAGGGGACAGAAAACATAAATATTTACAACTAGTTTTTGGGAGTTATCGGACCGAAATTGGGATTAAGTATTTATTATTTAAAAGGTGGGAAAAGAACACATGGCGAAATACAACAGAGTGGGAAATACACATTTTAACAGGTTAAATTAGCACAATACTTTGATTTCATGACAGGGAAGTTTACATACCTATAGATAAATAACAAAAAAAAATTAAGATACGTACCTAGATAACGCATTTGTTTATGGAATGAAAAAATTCATTTTGATAATTTATTGTATGTTTATTGCAATTGCAATTTACCAGTCTTGAAAATGCCAACTTAGGCGAAAGCGCTCGTTGGTCAAAATAATAGAAAAGTAAAACTATACCCCCACAATACATCACATACAAATAATATAATCACTAGATCCTCAACACATAAACAACTTAAACAAATACAAACTAATACCACTTTCAGACAAAGGGATTTTGAGTATTATTCAATTAAAATCTATAACCTACTTCCACTATCTATTAAAGCAATTAGTAATGAGAAAATGTTTAAAAAGGCTATAAAAAAATGGATAGTGGAGCTAGGTAGAAGTAAAATGGATTGTCTCATTCGCCCATACCAATGCTGAATCAACTGCTCCACAACTGTATGGCTTATGTTAGGTTTTTGTTGTTTTCATTGTGTGTTTTGTAATATAAATAATATAGATGTATATAAATACCTTGTTTTTAAAACTGTCTGAATATTTGTTAATTATGTTTGTTTTTTAAGTGAGTCTTCTTTGTTTATTCTCAAATGTAATAAAAAAAAACTAAATTGTTAAGTGTCCTCGGCACGGGAAACCCCAGTGAGGTCACATTATTTTTATTATTAATTTATAGTTTGTAAGCGAAAAATATGAATAAATAAATAAATACTAAGAAGTTTTCTTATGCCTTAATTTATAATTTTATCAAAATCATTAACTAATAAAATTGATCCGAAACCAAGTGAAGGTTATCACTAGGACCCTTACAAGGCACTGCAGATTGAATAAACACCTCGTTAGAATGAATCTCTCTGATGCTTCTTGATGTTCTGCATTACAGACGATGAAGAACCTTAACACATTTTATGTGAATTTATTTATTTAAAATAATTTACATGGCGCCATTTTTGTGAAAATCATTTCAAGGGCGCAGGACAATAAACATCGCATAGGCGGTTGAGATTCTAGTTCCCCATTTCTTAATTTGTTAAATTTTAATAATTATACGGGAGCTAGATTACAACACATCTTGCAGCTGTGGAGTGCACGGACGGTTAGAAATCTAGCCCCCATTTTAATGTGATGCTTTATATCACAAAAGAAGCCACATCTTCGGTGGATCATTGGTTTTACCTAAGTATGTGAAAGCACTCGGCCCCTACCAAATAGCCTGATACTTTAAAAACTTGGGCTTAAATAAATATGAACAAAAAAAAATCAAGTACCTACTTAAAATAACAAAAAAAAAGTTGTAAATAATTTATTCAAAAAATAAATTTTTAGTGCACAAAAACAATAAAAAAAACTGATTTACACTATGAGATGACTTTTAAAATACATACGTCCAACTTTACTTCATTTAAGAGGAGGCCATGTTGAAATAATTTATGTTACTTACTCAAACAACAGAATGGAAACATCACATTTATTGAAAACATAAAACGGAGGTCACATGAAATCAATTCACAGAATTATGCTGTGTATTTACAAAGGTAATTTATATTGTGCCGTAAACAACATGAAACGGTCATACAAACTCAAACATTACAGGTTATTTATTACTCGTACAGAGTCCACAAGTATTTTTAGATAAATTATTTAAAGAATAATTTAAATTTTATCGCAGATGCCTTCCCAAATACTGTGCGAAAAAGACTGCACGTTGGACTGATTATGCCTAATTAAAATCAACAAAATCAAGGATTTGTACTCCTGTTTTCCCTACAACAAAACTGAAAGGTTTTTTCTTAATAAATAGTGCCAGAAATAAATTTTCTGTCGGCACTTTTTGTGTTATTCAAAATAGTTATTTATTTATTTACGGCATTTCTGCCATTTAGTGGTATAAAGAGTGCTTAAAAATAAAAATATTTTAAAATCGAGTATGATGAATATACTCGTACTATACACATTATAAATAAGTTGAAATACATACATATTTTAAAGAAATTATACAATAACAAAATACATTAATCAATCAAATTATAACTATTCCAACCCAATCTTCTGAACTTGATTTGCTCTTTTTGATAAAAATATGTTGGTCACTTTAATTTTTAAGTTAGACATAGATAAACTATTAGTTAGTAAGTTATATTTGTAAAGAGTATGTTCGAAGATGATAGATAAAACTAGGCGCTTTTAAGGGTTTTTGGATGGTTCTAGCACCTATAAAATACTATTTGTTAAAAAAAAACAATAGGGACAAGGCAATGGTGTGTAAAAAATCATCGCTCTAGTGCCGTAATTCAGGGAGAAAATACAGGAATAGGTTTGTACGAAGAAAGGTCAGACCACGCATTCTCTTAAAGTACAATGCTAATAATTATGGTCACCGTATTATAATTTTCAAATTATTATATTTTTTCATGCTTTTGTCGCATTGTTGCTGTATTTCAGTTTACGTTTAAATAAAACAACAATAGAGACTCGCTTTTAGGCATCGAAATGTAGGTCATCAAAATTTAATTCAGTAAGTGAGAAGCTGGCGTACTTAATTTTACGGGACAGCTAAAAAACTAAAACTCATACTTCCAGGCAAATTTTTGCATTTTTTAAAAGTATTGTTACATTATAGATTCATAGTGCTTGCTTATTTGTGGTTTCTCAAAACTTTTTATTGAAAGGAATAAAAAAAATTGAGAATTTGAATCACACCATTTTGATAGCAAATGGCGAAATGATTACCAGCTCTTCATATAATATTGATTTTTTAAAAGCAGCATTTTTAAGAAACAAGGGCACTACATTTAATTTGAGTCTAATTGTTTGTTTTTTGTAAGGAATAACCCGCTAGACCTTTATTTTATAAGCAAGAGCAATTAAATATTAATATTAAACCAGAGGCAAAAGCAAATTATTTTTATTGGTTTGCTGCCTAATAGTAAATGGCTTTGAATAGTAATAAAAAGTACAAACTATTGATACATATGAAGGTATGGACACCTCTGGCAACACCAGAGACAAGGTGTCCACAATCACCAACGTAACATGCCACCAGCTGCTACAAAACGGAAACGAGCTAAGCCAGACTTTCTCCACTAAGCGCTGGTACTAGACTTCAAGCACAACGTCGCAACTGACACTCAATAGTTTCGTAAACTCAACTCATTCAATGTCTATATTTCATATTACCGTGTTCGAACATCTGTTATAGCTAAGTAAGATATTAAAATTAGTAATAAATTCAATTTAATATGTAAGTTAATCTTTCATTTGAATACACACAATCTATACAACAAAACTCCGTTAAATTTAATTAAATCTAATCATCTTTACATTAAAAACATTCACTACTAAAGCATTCACAAAATAAGTTGCTCGGTTGAGTAGAACTCTACTCTAGAAAAATATCCAAATCCCTGTCTGCAGAATGTTAACTTCTAGGGCAAATAAAACACTCTGTTAGTTTTTATAAATTGGTAGAGCAAATTAAGATAATGACATCTATTCTGAAAATAATAAATGTTTTTGTATGATATTCTCTAACATCAATTTTATATTACCTAATAATCAAAAGACAAGTAGAAAAGGTATGTTACATGATTGCTTATAAAATATTACAATGTGTTCCTATAAAAACTAATATAAGATGGAATCCACATAGGTATAATAAAATAGAGATGACGCTTCTTATAATGCAAATTTGAAATTGTGCTCCAAACAACATTGCCGTGCAAAACGCGTAGTGGAGTAAAAATGACTAACTGTTTATGCCGCTTGCTCTGAATTCAAAGCTGTACATGGCGCCCTTTCACGTGGCTTCTCATTTACTTACATACATACACGTATACAAGGAAAAACACTATCTCCCGCCAAATACAAGATAAGCTCCGGAACCTATATTGAATGGAAAATAAGTCGGGTGCTTACTGCTGCATCTAGTGCATACATACCGATAACGAAAACTGGAATTGTCAGGAAATAAGAAATAAAATATCTTATCTTTAGGTTGACAGCCCTTCCGATTGTTCACCAATACAATCTGATTTACTGTCTTTTAGCACCTGGTGCTCATCCAATAATCTACATCGCAACTTAAGTAAGTGCAAGGTTATGAGATTTTTTCATCTGGAAATTCCAATCATATACGACTACAACATGTTATCAATAAATCCTTAAAACTCCTTGGATTTATTAACAGAACCACAACTGACTTCAAAAATAGCAATACCCTTAAAACTCTCATCTGTTCCCTAGTTCGCCCACCTCTAGAGTATTCCTCTGTTAACTGGTCTCCATATTATGATGTTCACATCAAAAATATTGAATCAGTTCAACATCGAATTTTGAGAAAGATAGGCTGGATATTGGGCTTATCCAGAGACCAATATACGTATAATGAGTTAGAAACTAGCTTAAATATATCTTCTCTTCAAGACCGTCGAAATAAATCCGACCTTCTAGTCATATTTAAAATTCTCAACTCACTCTTTGATGCGCCTGAACTACTGAGCTTAATCAAATTAAATATCCCAACTAGAAACCTCAGACCTAACTTACTCTTTCATACGGATAACCATAGAACTAACTATGGTTTTCATTCCCCTATGCCCAGAATTCTTAGGTCTGCCAACAAACATACCAGTCTTGATTTCTTTGATAACAAGTTGTCTTCTTTCAAACGATCACTTAATCTAATTCAATTATAAACACCTCTCTCCCGCTTCCACTCCCACCAAGTCTAATATATACCATTGTGTCCTTCTACTTTCCTTTATAGTAATTTTCTATGTATAAATATGTCCTTAAAAATGCCCATTGGGCGTAAATGTAAATACATATAGATTAGGTTTTGTTTGTAGCATGTAGGTATTGTAAAAACTAGGCACAATAACTAAACAAACCGAATTTTGGATGACTATGCTTAATTATTCAAATACATTAAAACAAAACAGGAATAATGAATTTCACCGAATCCTAAATTAACTCCAAATACAAAGTTCTAGTCGGTTTGCGTTTGTACTTGTACGCAAGTAATATTGCTTCACAAGGTCACCAGCGCGGTTGACGCGAAACGTTCAACTTGTGTCCGCGTCCGACTATTTTCGCATTTCCTAATTTCCTACGTCTACATACAACCGCGGCAGTCACAAGTTACAGTGCGAAATTATAAGTTATAAGAATCAGTCAGCATGCAGTAGTTTCATGAAACGGTATGTAACAATCGAAGCACTTTTCTGTGATAATTTAACTCGTTCATTGTTCGATAGCGTCCAGTAATCCCGATAACAATTCGTGGTTAATCTTACGAAGATATTGATTGATCTTTAAAGAAAGATTACGTCGTTAAAGTGTGATATGTTTTATCATTTATAAAATTTACCTTGTGTTTTACGGCTGGTTTTCAGGCTCGGTAAGGATTTCAGTTAATTTAGCAATTTAAAATTTCTTTTCAAACATTCGAACATGTGTTTCTCATAATTTGACACTTCCAACTGACGTAATTCTACTGTCATCGTTCATTTGACATTAGAAATGCCATCGTTGCGCTCGGATGCGTGTTCGTATTTTACATTTTTATAAAATGAGACATAAAATTAATTAAACGACTTGAGATAGATATCTCACTGGAGGCAGAGCTTGTGAGTTTATTAAGTAAATGATAACGAAGCATGACAGTGAAAATATCAACCTTGATCTTATTATGTCACAGTCAAAGTCAGAATTCGGCCGCAGTTCGCGATTTCAAAAACATAATTTAGCTCTTGTTTTATGTTGACAAGCAATTAAACTCATTAATAGGTGCATCTGGTTTTAATGGTATTCGTTTTTGTGGAACTACGAATCATAAATTTATTATACTTTTGTATAATCAGTCAAATTTATCAAGGTTCTTTATATCAAATTGTATGAATGTGTTCGTTTTTTGTGTGAGAAGTAAGTTATATTGGAGTTCTATTTTTAATATATGTTTATAATTCATTTCCCACTGATTCATAAACGAGGGTATTACTTGCAATCCCGTCAAAATCCAAAATTTAAAAAAGTTAAATGTGAATTGAAAACTTATTCAGAATACAATTGTTTACAATAATATTATAACATTGTCAGTTCAAAAAACGGCTTTATTTGTGACTTTCAAATTATTGGGTCTGTTGCAAATATGGAAACCCCCACTTGAGTTTTACAAAGTTGAAAATCTCCAAAATTAAATTAATTATTTAACTACTGTTTCTTACCTATAAACTATTAACTGGTTATAATAAAAATTTGAAATACAAAAAAAAGTTGAAGCTTTAAGTGTATCAGTTTTTTGTGATTTTCTCAAAATATTGTTAGTCAATATTAAAAAAAAAAAACCACTGAACTTCCTCGCACAAATGAAAAAAGTATTATAGGTAGGATAAGTATCCGAAAGTACTGCGAAGTGAAAAAAAGTCCATAAAACTGATCAACACTATCATTGGTTGATTCAGAAAAAACTTGTGACATAGTTCATTTTTCTTAAAATACTTTTTATTAATTTTTTATACATTTTTGAGAAAATACGCCATACAATCTAATGCTCTAATTTTTACTGCTCGTAAGAAAACATTTTTGTATCCAATTTCCAAGAGCACTGTAATACCTCATTGAGAAAATAACCTTTCTTGGATTTTTTTCTTGCAACTGTCGAGAATAAAATTTTTACAGTTTCACAGTTGGCTGTCTGACCAACTGCGCCATGTCGCCGGTCTTGTATTGTTATAGCCTTTGATGTGTTTTTTCGCCTCAACTTATGCTGTGTTAGCCAACTAACTGATGTATTTATTATTTATTATTATATCAGGGTAACTTGAAGCAATTGCAAATATGTCAGGAGAAGGGAAAAGGATATCTCGTTGGTACTTTGGAGGCCTCGCATCGGCTGGTGCCGCTTGCTGCACGCATCCCCTCGACCTCCTGAAAGTCCAGCTCCAAACTCAACAGGGTGCTAAAGTGTCTCTCGCAACTTTAACAGTCAATATTGTCAAAAATCAAGGTAAATTTTACATAGTGTAGTTTATGCCAGCTATCATCGTCAGTCCAAAGATGGTGGTTTTTTGTTTTCCTCGTAAATAAATACAGTTCATTGGCAAAAAATTGTCGTTTACAATACAATACAATATATTGTATTTACAAAATAGTAAGGAGTATCTAATACAAAAAAGTGAAAATTAAATTACAAACAATTACTATGGCGACTACTTTTCTTGACATTTGGCTTGCCAACTGCCGGCTAAATGCAATAAATAGCATGATCAATAAGAAATAAATAAATAAGAATATCAGTTTTGGAATATTTTCCATATTTACACCGGTGAAGTTAAAATATGCGATTGTGCAGCAGGATTATTCGTAGCAAAACGTAAATATTTTGACATTTAATATTAGGTGTTCACGGATGTTCCATTGTGATCGCGAATACGATAAACATCCATGGTGAGAAATTGATATCACGTCGCTTATTAGCACGTTGATAGTCATTTGTAATTGAGCTACAGGTCATGATGATCAGGTAATCATCATCAAACGTAATGGGTCTGGAAGGAGAGAGAAAGAGGATCCAGCGCTGCGATTACGAACGCTGTCTTCATTGCTACATATCGAGACAGTATAAACTAACATCGATATCTATGTACAAAAATGTGAATATTTTTATGAAAATCTAAAAAAGTATCTTTGTCGGTAACCTGTAATTGAACATGTTTAGAAAAAAACAATGTTAAAATATTTTGTTTTTTATACGCAAAACCTAATTTTACTTTATAGATCAATTTAAACTTCTTATTAGAATACGGACCCAGGAAAGAAAAGGAATAAAAATTAATCAATAAACAAAAATGAGGGGAGGTAAGGGTTCTAAGAATATATGTTTCAGGCGTTTCTTAAAAGTGACCAAGAAATATAAAGTTACATAAATGTATGACCTCTTGAAAAATCACTCCTCAATAATTATTAATGTGTTTTGTTATCAACAAGATATTGTATGTTTATTAACTGTATATATGATAACATTTTGAATTCGTTCCACTCTGCTTATATTGTATACACACGTACATACGTAGATAAGTGTTATTAATAAATTTGATCACCTTATGCATTTTTTTGTTATACTTTAGTATATGTAAATAGAAAATTACTAAGTTGATAACTTTTTCTCAGGTGTTTTGGCATTCTACAATGGAATATCTGCATCCCTTCTCCGTCAGCTCTCCTATTCTATGGTTAGATTTGGAATATACGATGTAACCAAGCAGCACTTTACACAGAAAAATAATGTGAGTTCCTAATTAATCCATAATTGAAACTGTCATTTGTCATTATTATGAAATAGCATGAATCACCTAGCAGAGTTCATGGAAATGTGTACTAAAATAATATAGCTACTGGTATTGTGTAAATGCATTTACGTCTTTAAATGATGTCTTTGGTCGCATTATACACAGTAACTGCAATGAAAATTGCTTCACTAATGACCAGTATATAACAGTATTTAAATAATGCCATTTTTTTAAAAAATCATCTTAATGATAGTTTCAATTATCTATTATATGAGTATATTTACTATCCACTTGTCTTTTTGCACAATTTATATTTGCGAAGATTTGCAGAGGAAGAATGAAAGAGAGAACGCCTTCAAAATTTGATCTAGACGTATGTGTGGGAAATCAATGTTTGGCGGGGTTATGTATGATGGAATCAGGCGAGAGTACAAATTTGAAACAGGTATAATTAAGAAAGGGACACTAAGGCGATTTTGTCATATAGAATGAAGAAATTATGAAAGAATGGTTAAACATGGCAAGAATGAATGGTGATGTAGAACGAGGACGACAAAGAAAGACATGGCATGATCAGATAAACCAAAATCTTAGGTCTGGTTACATAAAAAATAGACATAACCAGAGGGCATAGATGTATGAATGTGGAAGAAGCTAGGAATGTCTGTCAGAAGAGACTCGTATGTAGTGGTAGTATTATATGCTCATTTGCGGGATTAATGTCAAAAGGCAATTTCTTCTAATCAGTTTGTAACTAGAATCAAAAGCTTTCATCTTCCGAAGAGACATATTGAGGCTCAAGGCATAAACCAGCTGGCTGCCAATGCTAGGTATTTTATGTGCTCACACAGTCCCACATCCTGCCTTATATTAAAAAAAATATATAAATTAAAGCTGACATGCGTCCATCTCAAAATGTTTATCTGAACTGACAAATAAATTAATATATTGCTTCTATTTATTTAGGACGCCGTGCGTGATTACTTTATTATTAATTTCAATGGAGACAAGCAACTCCCGCATTTCGAAATATTCCCAAATTTTGATTTAATTACAGTGAAAATTCAATTACTTTTAAGTGGTTTTAATGCATTTAGAGCATTATTTTACTTATTTTATTTAAAATGATGAAAAGATTTCTTAGTAAAATGTCTGTAACAGGCGCATGAAGCATAAAGGCATTTTCGGGTGTTTTTACGTAAGTTCCTGCATTTATTTCTCATGAAATTAAAAAAAATTCAATGGCTGTATACCTAACTATCCATAAGAAATTAACAGTACAATCATCAGTAATATTGCTTCTGTTGGAATGATGCAAAGTGATGTTTCCAATATCTGACCCTTATAATACAAATGATTAAGATAAATGGCATTGGTTAATTAGTATTACTTTTTACTGTACCGTACAATTAAAAAACATACTTTCATAGTAACTTCTAGTAACCTGTGCTACGAAAATTTAACCACAGCATTCTTATCTCTAATAAAGTAGCCACTAATAATTTATCTAAATATTTTTTGACGCATTAAGCTAACACGATTTTCTGTGCAATTATTTTTCAACCTAACTTTACTGCATCGTTTTTATAGTGTGAATTTTCAAATGGCCTTTTTTTGTTTTTATTGGTAAAAAGCAGTTTTCGGTAGGTGGTTTTTTTGCCATATGTTGTTTGATGTTTCTCAAATACTCGGGTACGATACTTACATTTAGATAATGATGCTCAGATAAACACGAAGCACATCTTATTTGTTTTTTGTACAATAAAATTCAAGTACATGTAAATGTACCTCAATTTGATTTGATTTATTTTATACATGAAATATAAGAGTTTTTATGAATTTTTTATCAGTATTTTCAATGATCTCAGCTTAATTTAATGTGCTCATATCAGTATGCGTTTATATAATATGTAGATGTTCAAATACAGTCAAACTTGGTTATACTGATCACGAAATAGTAAATAGTTAGATCTCGGATGTAATTGAACCGGGTTGTGGTCCCGTGGTAGTATTGTGGACTCTCGGGCCAAAGGTCCAAGGTTCAAATCCCAATCTACCACAACCCGATTTCCATTTTTCCAGCACAAGTTATTTACAACTTTCAGGAAATGGTCCAAAATTTAAATATTTGAGCAAATAATAAGAACTCGAGTATTCTCTTTTTTTAAGAAAAAAAAAAGAAAAGACAAAACGCTCATTAACATTTTAGTTGATGGTTTTCTTCATACATTTATTCACTGTTATGACAAGCTTACTTCTCGGACATGCTGAACAAAAATATTGGCAACAATTTTGCTAAAATTCCTTAATTGTCCAAAAACATAATATTATAAAATAAGAACCTAAAAGTAATAAAATGGGCAACTAACTTGAATGACTGATACCACCGGGCGTCGGGATCGGATTATGTTTATGACAATGTAAGTGTCTCAGCAGGTACCTAATTGGTGTTTTCACCGACATTGACAAAGTATCACACATATGGTGTAAATTATAAAAAATCCAAGCTATACCCAGTAAGTGCCAGTTCGGCGAATCATTATAATTTACAACTTCTTTTGTAGTTTATGAATGATACGTTTGTTTCGGGGATTTTACAATGTTTTCAGATTTTCTATGGTCAATGGATAATAAAACTTACGAGTGGGTAATGTCAGATCAGTTCTAGAGCAGATCAGTTAAAAATTAACACTTGAATTATAAACTTGTTTACTGACAAGAGGAAGTGTCTCTCAATTTGTGAAAAATTGGCAATTATTATTAGTGAAATAGAACATGGCGTGAAAAATGTGGAAGTGTATTCAAAGTTCTCTCTGTCTTTATCCACAGTGTCCGCATTGTGAAAAAATCAGAATGTTTATTTATCTGCATTTGAAATAAACATCACAGACATGAAAAAATGTTGAATTTTAAAATTTTATGAAAAAAGGGGATTGACAGAAAAGTGTGTCCAACTAGATTCTAATTGTATTATAATGTCTTCGTGTAGTGGATGTGTTTGTAAGCATTGATACATTATAATTTTCCCTAGCAGTTTTTATAAAAAAATATGTATGAATTATATTACGTATATTTATTTGTCAATGGCGATAGATATATATATTTTTAACACTTTCTCTGGTATTACGAATAACGCTTATTTATACTCCGAAAATTCGGTCAGTCCCATCCTCTTCGTAATAACCAAGTTTGACTGCATATATTATAAATGCACATTCCGGCTATTTTAGAACCAGTTAACTAAGTTGGCTGACAGATTATACAGATTATACCCTTATCCCTTATCTTACCCTTACCCTGATTATTTTGACGTGTCTACTTTTATAGTTAATAGTTTGATAATTTTCTTACATTTTTTTTCTCAGGGTGCTCCACTATCCCCGTCTTTATCTGTGATGTTGGCAGCTCTCGGAGGAGCAGCTGGTGGGTTTGTTGGCACTCCTGCAGATCTCGTGAATGTTCGCATGCAGAATGATGTCAAGCTTCCAAAAGAACAAAGGCGAAAGTAAGTTTTATTTTTTTAAAGATTTAATCTAAAATTTTTGACGATAAATTGAAGAATCGGGTTGTAGTCCTGAATTGGGTGGTGGTCCCGTGGCCAATGTCACGGACTCATGGATCAGATATCCAAAGTTCGAACCCCACTCTACTCCGACTTTATTTCAATTTTCTAATAAAGATTTATTTACAACTCATTGAAAATGGCCACCAAAATTTATTTATTTGGGTAAATTATAAGAGTGCCAATATTTATTTTATAAAAAATGAAAAAAAAGAAGTGCTTGCATTCCTCTTTTAAAGTTTTTGACCATTCGTAAAAAAAATTGTAAAAAAGAAAAATGGGAAATGGGAAATGGGAAACAAGTTGTGGTAAAACGAGGTCATCTTCTATTTCCCTTTCTGTCAGCAATTTGATATCCGTGCTGGATAATCAGTATTTGGATGTTTTGATCATTTGTCACTGTTCTTAAGATGTTAATAGGTCAAGTGATAGTGGACGTTGGTTTCCGGGTGAGTCCCATAATGGTGTAGGAAAAACTGCTTAAATTGTCATTTAAATTTGAATTTCTTTAGTAAAAAGCTTGACAAAATGTGAGCTCGGCACCATTTTATAAAAAAAGCACCGCTTAAAATAAATAAATGTTTTTTTTAGTTACAAACATGCCGTGGACGGGTTGTACAGAGTCCTGACAGAGGAAGGTGTGGCGCGGTTATGGTCGGGAGCGACTATGGCGGTCGGCAGGGCAGTTCTCATGACGGTAGGACAACTCTCCTGCTACGACCAGATCAAGGGATTCCTCCTCAACACGCCGCACTTTGAAGATAATGTCATTCTTCATGTAGTCTCCAGTCTTATGGCCGTAAGTCTCTTTATTTACTTTTTTTGCATTACAGCACTAAACACCCAAGCTTGAAAATGAAAAGGTACAAAATTTTTGTGATTTCACCACAAATCAGCGTACATAGAATCCCCCCATAAGTGAGGTAAGAATCTTTGCCATTACATTAAATGAAAATGATATTTTAAGAATTTTTTCTAAAGGTAACTAAATAACATATTTTTTCAAATATAAATACGTAGCAAAATTTTGCAAAATTGATAAAAACATTTTGTTTTTTTTTTGTGTTTGAAGCACTAGCTTTGTGGAACATTATCATTACATATCAAAATGAAAAAACATTGTTTTTTATGTACAATTTTATTTTTTATAATTTTATAAACTAATTTTAGTTACAAAATTTGTTTGGCTGGGCAGAGTCAAAACACATTACTGTATTCCTTCCTTTCGCCTTGAACGGAGACGCCGGCTATAGGTACTCCATTACTCGTACAAAACTACCCCTTTAACTCCACTTGAATTTTCCTGGGAACAATATCCATCGCTAACTTCTCTTACATTATCCAGGAACCACTGCTTTAACTTCTCTTAAATTTTCCAGGGTGCAATTGCCACCACCATGACTCAACCTATGGACGTTCTGAAGACCCGCGCTATGAACGCCAGCGACTCCAAGGGAGTGAAAGCTCTCATCATCAGCACCGCCAAAGAAGGGCCGATGAGCTTCTTTAAGGGATATGTCCCGGCCTTTGTACGCCTGGCTCCTCATACAATACTCACGTTTGTATTTCTCGAACAATTACGCCTCAACTTTGGATACTTGCCAACCAAGAAAAATGATTAATAAACTACCTCTAGAAATGACTAACTTCTTATTTATTAGATCGCTATTAAAGTAAAAAACTCAGAACAACAAACAAACCAAATTAATGTATTGTAATATTACAATAAAAACATCAGGATGAATATTTATCAGATTGTAAAATTAGTACAATATTTATTACATTGCGTTATAGAAACACTATTGTTTATAATATGACAGGGACATTATGTATAATGTTATTTGTTTAATATCCTTCAATGTGCCTGTTGCACTTTAAAGGTACAATGTTTTTATTCGGTATTCTATTAAATTGCGTATTTTATAAACTACTTTTAAAATGGACAAATAAGTATTATATGTTATTTCCAAAATTAGACAAATACAGGTGTTTCGCTGATGCAGTGATTTGCTAGTAAAAATAAATGGCATCGTGATGCATTTAAATTTAGGCATTTACAGTTAAAACATTTTATACTTCCTACTTAGAAAATTCAGGAAACGCTCCTCTCTATAGACATTGCTTTAATACAAAAATATGCTAATTTATTATTGTATTGATTTGCTGCCCTCGTTCAGCTTAGCTTTAAATATCAAATGTTTAATTTGGTATGTGGCCGATGAGGAAGTTCAGTGCTACAGGAAATTGAATATGCAAAATGTTTTTGCATGCGGTAAAAATTAGAGCATTTAATTGTACTGTGAAGTTTCTCAAAAACGGATGAAAAAATTATTAAAACTTAACCACTTTGAAATGTCACAGGTTTACGTTAACAATAACCAATCAAGTATATAGTTCGATTCCCGACAGGGTTGATATGAAATATTTATTTCAAAGGGTGTTTTCACACTAGAATATTTCACTGTCCCTGGACTGGTACCTGAAGCGTAAGACTGATCATCTTACCTTCTTGTAACAAAAATGATCAAGATGCGCTGCGATTGGTGTACCAATGCAGTGCCCTATGCACCATCAGGTGTGGAAAGGGAATGATGATGAATCAATTATAGCTTTGTGATAGATTCCGGTTTCCAGATGTTTTTCAACATTTAGTGCGTTTTGACTGGTTCTTTTAAATATCATGTAATCAATAATGTAACACGAGCCATGTAATTTCAAAAAATCATAGCGATGATAATATGATACATAAAAATAAAAATATTTATTTTTTGTCTTAGTTTAATAGTCTATTAACAAATTTAACGAAACCACTGAACTTCCTCATTTATCAAATTCATACAATATCAAAATATTGATATAAGAATCTATTCAATGTGTCTTAGACCCTTACAGAATTTTCACTATTGAAACCCACAATGTTAAGCAGTATTCCGCAAATGAATTGATCCAACACTTCTATGGAATTTGAAATCATTACTGGAACCATCCATTGTTCTTTTAAGATTTTTTTGTTGCTCTTATAATGATACTTTTAAATTGAGAGTAATCATGGCCCCTGTATTCTATATTACCTCTTATAGAATACATATTTTAATCTGCTCTCATGTAGAATTGTGATATGTAGTAACATTTTACATTATTATTTGGAGGTAAGCATCAAATGTTTGTATCTTTCGTAACTAGTTTATTAAAAACTAAAGTTGCTTGATGGTAGCTGTGTGTTTATTTATTCGGAAGATTTTTATTTTATAACTTAAACTCAGCTTTTTGTATTTATTTTCCAATATTAAAGTAGGTAAAAGGATAAATGCACAGATAAAATATAAACAAATCTACAGTACTTGGCTGTTTTATGTGATTTATAAAAAAATATAAACATTTTTGTTGAGTGGAAATCCAGCTTTCACTTGGGTAGTTATAATTATTTCCGTTTAAAGGAATTTATTTCATGAAATAGAATTGGAAATATTTCCAGATGCGAATGAGAATAAATAAATATTACGCATTTAAAGATTCGATGCCCCACAAGGGAAGTGTTAGCAATGCTATTATAAGTCGTATATCTAATAAAGTTTAGCAATAATTAAAAAATTAATATAACTAATATAATTTATCATTTAAAACACTAAATCGCTCCTGTGATACTTTCACAGATGTTGTTTGGAAGCTCTTCACATTGTTATATTGTACTCTAATAAAATCTTTTGCATTTATCTTCCTCTAATTAAATCAATTCTGAGATGTATGTTTAAATCACATTCGCAGAATAATATTTAATTATATTTGTATCCACTAAAATATCTCGAATCCTATGAAAAATATCTCTGTATTTTATTATAAACCTTTGAAAGTTAAAACAATATTTTTCATTAATATATGTAGATGAGTTTATAATACTAAGTGAATTCACTTTAGGTTAATGTTGTCTAAATGCATATTACATAATCTTGATCTTCCAATTTTGTGTTCTTTAACATTTGTTGAAAGATCTCCATAATGTGATGTTAATTTAACTTTCCCAAATTCTATACGAACCATTTAATATTTCAAGATCAAATTACTCAAATATCATTGGATGATCCTTTAACAACGTTGAAAAACACATCTCATTGTCTGTTGAAATATTACCTAATTATATAAGATATTCTTCTTATGAAAATCCCACCTAAAATGACATTTCACTTTATTTTAACATTTGATAACATCAAATCATCGCACTTTCTTTGCATAGTAACAATTTGTAATATTAAAATATGTTTCATTTACTATAATAAATTTTATTTTCCTCAAATAATGTTTTAAAATGAAGAATTTGTTTACACTGGCAACATATAGCAGCAAAACTGATACAATTAAAGAAAGTGAGAATTTGTTTGTCAAAATTTACTGTTAATTTTTCCAATCAATCATGTATTTAGATAATTCTGATTCTTAAATAATTTACCTGACAAAAACTGTTCAAATAAGTACTTCCAAATGTTGATAATTTCTAAGAACTTTGAATTGTTGACAATCGGGTGTTTCAGTTTCTCTAAATACATATTTTCCAAGTGTTTCTGCACAGAAACAATGCAATGAGTCGACAAAATGAATGTCATCCAATCTTAAAATCATTTTGAATTGTTACTTGTAATATATAAATTGTGTTATTTAGTTTTAGTATGCCTTGTGATCAAATTATTCTTCTTTGAAAATTTATGTGACAAATTTAGAAGTGATTTGATTATTATTAATATTCAAAGCATTAACTTTGTGATCAAACATTTTACAAAATGTCATTAAATATTTGTAAATAACCACTTATCGACTTTTCTATGTATACCAGTTTCGGGACATACCCGTTTCTTTGTCAGGACACCATTAAACCAACATACAAAACCCACTACACACCTTCGACCATAGTTGTTGCACAAAAGTATTAAACCAACTTGACATGCATTTTAATAAGCAACCCTTACTTGCACTGCTTAGGTTATGAAAATATTTTATGTTGTGGGAGAAATAGTTGAAAAAAGAGGGAGGGGCGTGAGTTTAATAGGTATAGGGTGGCCATTACAATGGGACATCGTATAATGGGCTATATTGAAAGGTTGTTTGATTATTGATCAAAAGAACATTGTTCTTTAAACTCAAACTCTGCTCAACAGCTGTTCAAACTCAAAATATTTCCACATTATTTACCCTTTATTATTTGTATGTAAGATTTTAACTCATTTGATTTGCACCAACTTTGCAATTTGGTTTAATTGGTGTCCTGACAAAGAGACGGGTATGTCTCGAAACCGGTAGACATGTAAGAGTCGATATACAAATATTTAATAAAATTTAGTGATTTGATTATTTTGATATCATATAGTTTTATAGTAATTTAATTACCAATGTGATGGTGCTTAGCATCTTTCGGTTTTGGAACAAAATTTCACATATTTTTACTAACATGATGTTAGTTAGTACTTTAAAAAACATAATTATTCAATATTTTACACATAGAAAAACATAGTTAAAATTACAATTTAAAATATTTTTAATCAGTATTTTCTTTTACTTTATTTTTTTACAAAATACTGTCTTTCATAATTTTGCCAAACAACTGGCATAATTTTGTGTATTTTAAAAATATGAGCAATAGTATGTATGTAAAACATATATTATAATTACATTCCAGTTTGGTTTGAAAATATATACACATACCTAAATCATTTTAAATATGTTATCTTATTATATCCATTGAAAACTTCCTGTATTTATGGTGACTGGAAGTATGAATGATATTATTTTTTCTAAATAAATTTTACAATGTGATGTCAAATACAATATTAGATTTTTAGACGTGTTCGTTTCTTGTTAACTTTAAAAAATAATATTTTTTATACATTTAACATTCAATCTGTTATGAAAATCCATTTCATAAAATACATAGTATTAAGATGATTATTTTGGCAAATTGATCTAGGCAAAAAAATATATTAAACAACATGCTACAAGTATTTTTAATATTATGTAAACTAATCCAATCAATGATTATTTTTTTACATGGAAAGTAATTGGTTTTAAAAATAGAACTCTTAATGTTTTTTATACTCTCTCATTAGTTTCTAAAAACTTTGTTTTTTTTTTTTAATGTTGCCAAGAGAGTGTTTGATTGTACCATAGAGTAATATGTTTTATCAATTTAACACCTATGTTGTTTATGTAAGAATACTGGGTAATTTATTTTATTTATTCACTTACAAATTTATGCAAAATTGCATTTCCTTATCCAAGTGTCGTCTCCGTACTATCAAATTGGCCATAAAATGACAGTTTGACAAAGTATCTGTAAAAATTGCACTCCAAAAAGTAAAAATCTCGATGTAGTTAATGGTAGATAGTACGGGTATAAATGTGTAATGTAACTTGATGACCAAGTGATTTGCGTTTCTGAAAATATTTTAAGATATGATAACGGAACATTTTATTTTAATCTTATTTTCCAAAGACTATTTTCTTTGATCATTTGAAATATTTTCGCCGTTCGACAGATTCACATTATTATTTGTTTTTTCAGCTACCTACGTGTGTATTTTTTTTTTCTTTTGTGATCAACTCAAATAAATTGTATACTTTAATATAAAAAATATTTTTCACTCTGTGGTAAGTCTTTTTTACCACATTTTGTATAAATCATTACTTCCTTTAATTTAAATGTGACATGCAACTATTTATTTTCAGTTTAAATTAAGACTTTTAATAAATTATGTTTTACTGGTCTAAAAAAATATTAATAATTACTAAAAAATTTAAAGCGTAATTTTATTGTATATTTTACTCTTTAAAATGTTGTTTAAAAACTATGGTTAAACACTTGGATAAATTTATTCATTTTTAGTGCATCTAGGCAAGAAAAGTTGCATTTTATGAAACTCATTAAAAAAAAACCTATTGGCATATTTTGGTTTTAATTATATATTTTTGTGGTCATTGAAATAATCGGTGCTGTTTCATATTATTAAATAATAATTCTTTTAATCAATAAGACGAGGATCCTGTGATTTTACATGAAAAGCATTTGAAAATTTCTAATACTGTTAATTAATTACCTATAAAAATAAATTAGAGTTATATATTACTCGTTTTGAAACTTGATTTCATCATTTTAACTAAATCAGCTTTTTTATCCGAAAAGAACACATTTTTATACTTCCTACATAATTCAATATTTTTATTGTTCAGTTATTTGTGAAATTTTTGTTGTCGAAAGGCATTCATTGTGTAAAAGTGAAGGCTTTTTTCTAATGTTTTGTGTTTTGACACTCATCATCAGGGTAGTGAACATATTTTTATAACCAAAAAATATTATATTTAATGTTGTCATTTTTGTAAATTACTTATATGCTAAAATGATATATTTTAGATATCCTTATTTAAAAACTACTTTTAATTATATTAAAATCATTTATGTGTGTATGCAGCATTCCAAATTATTTTAGTAATTTATTTTATATATGTTTTTTTTATTCCACTTTATCTTTAATACAAATGTATAGAATACATATATTTATTTATTTATGCTATTCACTGACGTATAATAAATAGACCTGTTATTACATAATATTTAATCTAATATAACAAATATTGCATTGCCCTCAACAAACAAGATAGCCAATCGCCATACACATGCAATCATTCATATAAAAAAGAGATACATATATTTCCATAGTTCATATTTACTTCTATGTAACTCGTTACCATAGAAAAAAAGTTAGCTGCAAGCTGTCAATTTTGTTTAATGTACTTTGAAATAGAACTTATCTACGTACTTGTTCTATAAATTAGATTGTATTTATGAATGAAACTGTATATTGTTAGTATACTGATAAAACCTTAGAGTAATAACACGCCACCTGCTTATAGCCTTACTGACAAAAACCATTCTATGATTATCAATCACGGCTACAGTTTGCAGCAATACAACGGGCCGTAGGTACTTAGGTCGAGAATTGCAAGCGCAAACCGAAACCGTCCGTCACGTATTTGTTGTTAAACCAAAAATTAAAAACACTTGTTTTATTCTACTTCTTTTTTTTTTTGGCTTTTTCACGGCGCTACTGGGGTGTTCTAGCCAGTGTCGTGTTTTGTTTTTTTAGGACATTTACACATTGTTAGTATTTTACCCGGTGTAATTTATTATGGCTTGTTTGAACACCTGGGATCCAAATTGCTCTCTAGAAAAACTAAGACCATTATTTACAAAATTCTCCTCAGACCGGTCATTGCATATGGTGCCGAATGCTGGGTTATGAATAATGGAGATGAAAATATGGTATTAATGTTTGAAAGAAAAATATTAAGGAAGATATTTGGCGCTGTCAACCAAAACGGTGTGTGGAAGAGACAGTTTAATCGTAAATTAGAGGCACTATATGGCGAACCCAACATTGCACAATTCATTAAAATAACTTCCACTTCGGAAGGCAGGCGAAGCAGAGTCAGACCAAAATTAGTTAATAATTAATTAATTAAGATGGCTGGATAATGTGGAAAGTGACATTAGAGCAATTGGCCTGACAAACTGGAGAAGCGCCGCAACGGGCTGTAGCGCCACCGATGATAAAAATGGTTTCATTAGTTGTATCATGTCCATAATATGTTGAAAAGACTTTTGTTGAAACAAACATTCAAATTGATTTTTCCCAGTATAGGTGAAAATGCATTTAGAGGGTTTTATCAGTACGCTGACGATATCTGTTCTGTTTTTCACAGTTACAGATTATTAAGCATTTAATCATTAACACTAACACGGTGGCATATTTTCTGTGTAGCATCACGTCTGATCATGACAAAGTCCATTTGAGAATGAAGGTATGGAAAGCAATTGCCCACAAATAGAAATGCCATTTTCTTCAAGCCTAGCTTTCTAGAGTGCCTATTTAATTATACGTCATTCCTGCTATGTAATTATTTTACTACTGCAAGCTTCATTTATGACACTTTAAAGTCAGTTAATTTATTGTTATTGTAATATTTATTTACAGTGTTTCTAGGATTAATAATATTTATTTAATGAGGCTAAAATTAACTCTTGTTTCTTTAAATTAAGTTTATTTTGTTATTCCAAAACTCGCCATTATGACAAGTGTCAAATTCAAAGTGTGTCATATTCATTATTGTTACTTTGACTTGCATTTTTGAATATTATACCTTTGTTTTTAAAGTCTATGTATTCCAATACATAATGACCTATTAATACCATCGACCTATTAATACTCACTATTGATATATATATACACTAAATGTACCACTAAGCACCCATCTTGTATTCCATTCAACCTATGTTCCGGAACCTAACTTGTAGTCAGTAAAATTGAAGAGGCATAAAAATGCGCATTATACAGCTTAGAATTCACAGTAAACTGGCATAGACAGTTGGTCTTTTTTACTCTTCTACGCATTTTGCACAACATTGTTCACGCGACAACGCTTATTTTTCGGAACATTATTTCAAAATATTGTTCCATGAAGCATCATCTCTGTTCAATTATACCTCAGTGAAAATATTCCTAATAAAATAGTGACACAAAAAAGGTACCCATAGTTACAGAGTTTGTTTATTTGAAGCAGGGCTGCATTCTACGAGAAAGCACATACTGCAAAAACTGGAAACTCGTTTTCGGTCTATAAAAAAGTTTGTATTTCATCATCATCATCATTCCCTTTCCGCGCTTAATGGTGCATAGGGGACTGCATTGGTACACCAATTGCAGCGTATCTTGATTAAAAAAATTGTTACGTGAAGGTAAGATGATCAGTCTTACGCTTCAGGTACCAGTCCAGGGACAATGAAATATTCTAGTATAAAAACACTTTTTCAAATAAATATTTCATATCAACCATGTCGGGAATCGAACCCAAGACCTCTTGCATGGGAGGCAACCGCGCTGACTTTTACACCACGAGGCCGACCGTATTTAAATGTTTTGAAACAACATTAGTTTTTGATGGATCCCAATCAAATCCTTTCCCTTTAATTTCTATCCATTTATTTATTTTTCTGGATGCCGGGGAATGCTAAAATAATATTAACTCACATTTATTATATTTTTAAAACCGTATTCCTACCAGTGCACCCCTGTTAGAAAGAAAAGCTTCAGTTGTGTCCCGCTAGGCGTAGTTTGACATTTTAAATAAATAATACTTATAGTTAAATATTAATTATTTTAAGTTTTGTTGATTACTCATAAACAAATACTTCCCGATGAAAAATTACACCCTCCTTTTTGCTATGTTTATCCAAACCTTAGAGTAATAATTTGCCACTGGCTAATAGAGTCACCCATACGGATAAAAACCATTATATGATTATCAAGCACGATTTTAGCTACAGTTTACAGGAATACAACGGACTGTAGGTACTCAGATCGAGAATTGCAAGCGCAAACCAAACCAAAAATTTGGAATGCATTTGTTTTTTGCAATAGAGCTAAAAGTCTTCTCTAGCGAATTATTACTCCGAGATCTGAACGGTTTTTACGCGCTTTTGCGAGTATTTTGATATCAATTCCAAACATCGAGCTCACGTCACACCTAGCTGGCGGTCAAAGAATGACTAAATACGCTTTGGAAATCACTGAGCGTTTGGGCATCAGATATATTTGTCATAAATTTTTGAGGGCTCAGTGCGTCTATGTATATTAATAGGGTGATGGGTATTACGAACATATTTGTCATTTTTCTTAACTGGTGTGTTTTGATTTCTTACATATTGTCGCTTAAGCGGCAACACGACCAATGCCATGTTTTTACCAGATTGAGATAAGTATGAAAAAAGCTTTGTAGCCTTCTGAATCGACCTGCATTCCCAGTTTTGACAAATCCCACTAGAGGCGCCACAAATCGACTCATATTAACATGACATATCAAAATTTTCTATACAGCATGACGTATATCTTATTAAGTTTTTTGTCTTTCCTGTAAAGTGAAAAAAATGAGATAGGTCATGTTGCCGCTTAAGTGACAATATCCTTTCCAACGTATGCCAAAATTTTATTTTTTATTTTTACAATTGACAATATTTATGTGTATCTACCTACTTTATTGATTTCTAGCGAAAGTGTGAATCTTTAAAATGATTTAAGTAGTTTAATTGCAATAAGAGGTTGTCAAATAAGCTAGTCTTCCCTTCATAAGGTTTATTTTTGAAAATTTCAAATTATAAAAATGACTTACAATACTATTTTTATGTTGATACCTAAATACTTTTATATAAATATGTTGTTACCTGTGGAAAATACTAAATGGTTACAAATTATTATAAATAAAGTCAACTACTAAAATGTGTGCCTTAAAACAATTATTTATTGTATTTTGTCCCTTCTCAATTATTTTAATAAATATGATCAATATAATATATTATCTTGATTTTTCAAATTTCTTCCTACAGAGAAGATAAAAAATACTAAGCCAAACAAAGTAAGATATAAATCACAATTAATAAGCAAAACCAATATCTGTACTAAGAATAAACAACGGGAGTCACATTGAACAAAATATTCAGGAAACAAAATTTTGTGATTTCCAAAACATCATAACTTATGAACCAAATTATATAATTTCAACCTATAGAGAACTTTCAAAGTAAAATAATGATTTTTCATAATAATAGTACATTTATTATGGAAATAAAAGATGAGTGATACTTCAATCCACAAATTCGGAATATCCAGGGACCGATTTCATCGCTTTCGCGACATTTTCGACACTGGTATCTTTATTATGAAGTTCAATGTATTTATTTATACATAACAGAGGGAAAGATAGAGAATTCAAAATTATACGACAGTAAATTAAATTAAATTGTTTTTGTTTTAGGGATCATTAACAAGGTTGATATAATGTTATTGTAATGAGTTTAAGTATTTTATATATTATTTTTACTGTCCCATCCCTCATGAGTTTGATTGCTGTCAATTAAGATTTCTGAAAAACGTAGAGGATATTCCGAATGTGTGGATTAAAGTATCACTCGTCTTTTATTTCTTTAATAAATTACAATAAACTTCCATAAAGAACTTTCACTTACAAACTTATTTTTTTTATGATAGTACATATTAAAATAGCGTATCTGGGACTTACTGCTGTTTTTGCACTAAAATGATGTGGATTTCAGATTTTTATTTTAACTTAAAAAAACAGTTTTATGACAAAAGTGGCCTGTATCCTCTACGGTACAGATATAAATCACCAATGTACAAATGTCAGGTTCGATTCCCGAAATGGTTGATAATACTTATTTAAAATGGTGTTTTCACTCCAGAATATTTCATAGTCCCTGGACAGGTACCTGAAGCGTAAGACCGGTCATCTTACCTTCATGTAACAACAATAATCAAGATACGCTGTGATTGGTGTACCAATGCAGTGCCCTGTGCACCATTAGGTGCAGAAAGGTAATGATGATGTATATGTTATTCCGCCAAAGTGTTTCATGCTTTTCAATTTCATGCCAAAAAGAGTATTTGCGGGGAATTCGACTTCACTACTATTTTTTTTTTAAATTGCAGCTGAAGTACATAGAATTCTCGTGGAGACCAGTGACCATGCTCTGTCATCACATGACATCATCATCATCTCTGATCTGCACCATGATCCGCTGGGTGTAGTGTATTATGAGCTCCTTAAACCCAACAAAACCATTACAGGAGATTGCTATTGACTACAATTGATGCGTTTGAGCCGAGAAATGAAGGAAAAACGGCCGCAATACGAGGAGAGATACGTTTGTCATATCAAAGTAATTTTTCAGCATGACAACGCTCAGCCACATGTTGTAACGCCAGTCAAAACATATTTGGAAATGCTCAAACGGGAAGTCCTACCCCACCCGCCGTATTTACCGGACATTGCTCATTCTGATTACCACTTGTACCAATTTTCACAAAAAACAGCGAGAACTTATTTAATCTCCAATATAAAAATTGTTTTCTTTTTCAGTCTATATATATTTTTTACGTAATATACGTACACCCTACATGGAGCTGCGGAGAGGGCACAGAGCCGTGAAGGGTGGAGACGCATTGTTAACGGAATGGCTGGGGAAAGTATCAAGTATCATGCCCCTCAGAACTGAGGAACGACAGAGAATATGTACATAATCGGCGATGTACCTTAAAAGCTTTTTTACTTCAAAAAAACCAATAGGTAGAAGAATTTATTGTAAGATTATGAATGTTCGAACATACACAGAGTAATCAATAATAATTTTTGTGTAAATTAATCATTCAAACTTACAAATGACAGGTCATAAGCTCTCCAAATCTCCAGTCTTCTATATTATTAACAGGTTCTCCATCATCTGGTCAAATTTATGTCTCAAAAATCACCACATGCCCCTGAAGATAGCCGAGTATTCGTAATAATAACAGATTATTAGGTAATTATTTAAAAGAAAAACAAATCATATTTAAACACGTTTTAATGCAATACAATTACATAAATAATTTAACACACAGAGAGATCAACAGTAAAGTATTCAAAATATTTTACATCATTTTATAGATACAAACATGCCACAGTAAATTTTAAGTACAGAACTAGATAAATTATCTGAAAATAACAACACTTTTTTTTGCTTTATAAATATGTGAAGATATTATTTGGAGACTAGGACTAACACCGCATATAGCACCTAAGTATATAGTTATTCATTTATTTATTATAGAATCATACAGATTATTAGAAAAAAAGTAATAAATACACTACAATCACAAAGCCAATTAAACAATTCCACATATATTTTTTTTTCAATCGGTAATCAAGATTTTTCAATCAAGAAACCAATTCAATTGATATACAGTGGAACCCACTTATTGTGATCATTACTTCTGATTCTTATGTAAAACGACTTCCTGAATCCGAATATAACCCCCTTTTCCCCCCGAAATCGCAGTTTTCTGAGGAGAACTCTCCTATTTTTATCAAGGCCATGAATTTGATTTGGAGGGGTGAAAAATATTATTTTAGCTGTAAATTCAAAATTCATGTTCTAAAACTTTTCCCCTCTCTAGCTACTCTGAAGAAAATGAAGGCTAAAATAATTATTTTCATCCCTATCAAAAAGTGATTCAGATAGGCGGGGGGCCCTCCACCGAAAACGGTGGAAACGGTCATTTTCGGATTCAGGAGGTCGTTTTACATAAGAATCGGCAGGAACAGTGTCAGGGCCGATCTTTATGCAGACCGGCGTTATCTTAATTTACCAGTACTTTCTCGAACTTCAATAAAAATGCTAATAATACATCAAAAAAGATCCTAATAAATGCATTAGTGTGAAATAAGCATCGCGTACATTCAATGAAAATAATATGATATTGATCTGACAACAAAGGTTGTACTGCAGTCTTGAGAATTCATTATAAAAACTGTACTCGGAAAATATTATGACCAGTATATTGAAAACTTTAATGGATATTAAATATTAAGCACAAGAAGGAATTTCCAAAAACATGCATTTTTATGATAAAATATTTTTTTTAATTAATGACAGATGGACATCCTATTTTATTCTCACTGGCAACATCGTCAGAGTTTTTTTAAGAAGTTTAAACTATATCGCTGCTTAAATTCAAAGGGGGCATAAATAAAAAATCCCGACTTTATGGGTGATAGTTAGCACAAAACTCCATAATTATCTCATTCTATCTAGATATAGCTTTAAAAAACGCATCTAATGAAATTAAAAACATAGATATAAAAAGTAAGATAAAAAAAGCAAAAACTCGTGTTTAAACCTTTGACTGGCTCTACTTCGAACAAAAGTTAAAATTCGATTTGCGGCCCTTGCGGAAATTTTCAAAATATTGTAACAAAACCACCTGGTCCAAGAAGAAGTTTAAAAATTGTTTTCAGGCGTTGCCTAGTATGTGAAATAATTTGATCAAATGAATCTCTTCACAACAATAAAGGTTTCAGCTCTTTAACTTCACTAAAATCAACAGATGGAAGAATCAAAGAAATATGGATGTTCAAACATTGTGTTAAGTGACCACTTAAACCAGCCAGCGACAGGTCATGAGCCCTGTAAATTTCTAGATTTCCAAATTCCCTTCTCTAAAATGTTCTCCATCTCAGTTATAATTTGTTACTCTATCATTAGTTAATTGAGAAGAACTTGTGACGTAATTCTTGTTTATAATTTTTTTTCATACATTTTTGAGAAACTTTGTAATACAATTAAATACTCATTTTTTTTCCGCTTGTAAGAAAACATTTTTTATATCCAATTTCTAGTCGCACTGAACTTCATAACTATATAAATAAAGATATCACATATTAAACATAACAAAAAAATACAATTCAATTATCTACTTGATAAAAAAAGCCTTCTTATATATATAACACCGAATATGCTACTAAAAATACACAAAACCTATATCAGACCTACTCTCGAATACGGGTTTCAGATATGGAATCCTTATTTTGTTAAGGATATCAACTTGTTGGAAAGAGTCCAAAGACGAGCTACAAAGTTGTCACCGACCCTAAAACGGCTTCCATATGTGGAGAGACTGGAAACTCTCGGTCTCAGAATGCTGCAGAAACGGCGAGAAAGGGGTGACCTGATAGAGACATACGAGATAATCAACAGTCACTATAGCTGCCCAAATTTGGATCCCATGTTCAAGCTTAAACAAGATGCTTGTCTTCGAGGCCACAGTCTCAGGCTGGAGAAAACAATATTCAATCTAAATCCACGGAAGCATTTCCTGAGCAATAGGGTTGTTGATGGTTGGAATAAGCTGCCACAAGAGCTGATCTCAATGTGTAGTCTCAATGGGTTCAAAAAGGGACTAGATTTGTTTTCGGAAAAGTTTAAGTGCGCCAACAACTAACTTTCATTTAAATAGATTTAAGCATATCAGCTTTAAGCTGCTCGCTTAAAATTAATAATAATAATAATAATAAATACAAACACCTAAACAATTAAAACCAATTCACGTGTGAATGTCAAGCCAATGACCGATACCTCTGTAAATGCCTACCTAGACTTCCATAGTTTTTAATATAAACAGAGATTGTTACAGCTAATTAATTTCATGAAATGCATATCAAAAGTTAAATACAAAGTATTTATTAAAATACCCGTGGCTATCTACACATTTCTTGAATCATGTGGCAGTCATTAGATAGTTCTAGCATATTTTTTAAACCTGCAGCTATGTATTGTAGGTACGCACAGTAGAACTCCATTTATTCAAACTCCAGTCATCCAGATTGCCGGTTGTTACAGGAAATAAAAAAAAGAGATGTTATAATAACAAATAAAAAAGGTTTGAGGGACATGCTTAAGTAAGTTTTTAATGCGAGTCCTATTCGCTGTACTATTTTAAAAGCATTTAAAAAGTGATCTTATGGTAAATTTTGCATTTTATTTCAAAACATTGCCTTAATTTAATGGTTAGTCAAATTAGCTGGATTTCTGCATATCCGGATAACATCTGGCACTCATTTATCTGTATAATTAAAGTTTTACTGTACGTAAATCTAGGCTTGAGTCTCGAACTGCTGTGAAAAATCACAATACAACCTTTACAAAACTAGAATTTACCATAGCAGCTTTAGGAATTCAATTATTTATAAATACATATTAGCAAATAATTGCATTATTATAATATCACATCGACATATGTAATATATTTTGGCCATTTTCGTGGTTTGGCACCTTATAATTTTATACTAAAACTTCCCTGCATTACTGGATTTTCACCAATACAAAGTTAAATGCAATTAATTTATTTAAATGAAGATTCACATCCTTACTTTGCTTATCTATGAAAAATTTGTGTTAATAATAGATCTAAAGACATTTAAACATTGATTATTTCAGCCCGGATGTACATGTATTCAAATGTTCGCAAAATTAAAGATTAATTTACTGTACTACCTACCGAAATTAAAGAGCAGCGAGTTATTTTTTAAAGTACGTCTCTAATTTTTCGGATTATGTTGGTAGTTGACATTACACAGAATAGTTTGTTCTTTAGTTTGACAGCTGGCTTCTGATTGTTTTGCTTATTTTGGAGCAAATTTCTGTTGGTCTTTTTGATGATATTTCAAGCTAGTTTTCCTTATATTATATTGTAAAATATGCATGTTTCAGTAACATTAACGATTTAATATCAGTTTGAGAGCCAGCGTTCATTAAAAATTCATGTTAAATAATTCCTAAGAATGGTCTCAGACCTCAGAAGGAATAATACCATAGCTACTTTTTCTGTGATTCTGTGTGATACAACAACTCTCATCTATGAAATCAACTCAAACAATGTAACTTCGTGATATATTATATTGTGTAGCTATATTATCCATTAATTTAACACATAACAGTCAGTATTAGGTATTCTCATTACAATTGAAATGTCAACTGGCCGATTTGTTCTAGAAACTAGAAATGAATCATTCCAAAAACGGCAGCGTCGAGTGCCACATGTGTTGCGAGTCATATGTCAAAAGTATCATCTCATAGAAAAATAGTCCTTAAGAAATAATGTTTGAGATACTGTTTTCCAAATCGAAAATCTTCAAAGAATTTGTGTAATCTGAAAGTTTACTCTAGGAGAAAAATTCTGCCACTGGGTTTAACATGTTCAAAATATAGTACACTTATTTGTATGAAGAAATAAGCTGTAGTAAACGGCTAGTTCCTTGGCTCACTGCTGGTTCTGGGCGCCATTTATTAATATTTTTATTTATATTTGGAGAAAAATGCAAGATTTTTAAGAAATAGTAATTATTTGTTTGATTGTTTTTCTGTAAATAAAGTTACCGTAAAAAAATATTATGGATAGTAAAATATAATGGTAAACTGCGCATAGTCGCTTCTATATAAGGTTCGCCCCTGATAAACTGTAACCCGCTAGGTAACCAATTAGGATTGATATCTCTGAAAATTGTTAATTTTTAATAACGTTTTACGTTTGCGGACACTATTTTTCTCATAGGATCCACTGATATATATGTTTCACTTCCGATTTGACCGTAGTTGATGGTTTGAACTAAATCTTATTTGACTAACAAACTGAGACACTTTTGTTGCAGACAGTACTTTATAGGGACACAATGTACAAAAAGTAAAATAAATAAATATTTCCTCCTACCATATAGTTACCTCAATTTTCACATAGACTATAGTCATCTTTCCACCACCAATATCTTTTAGACTGGTGGCTATAGCTGCCATTTCCTTAATGAGAGATACGATTTTGACAGCTATAGCCGGCATAACCGCGAACATGTTAAGTATAAAATTATTTTTATACTAAATTGCTATAAACTACCACCAAAAATGTTTCATAAAATATAACTTATGAATGGTAAAAAAAACTTTAAATTCATATATAATATCCTGTAAACATAGTTTAGCATCCAGCTAACGATATACAAAGGTAGTGGGGTAGTTCAGTCCCTAAAGTATCCGACATAACACAAAAAATTGGAAAAACATATTTTTATTTCTCAACACATAGTCTCCATTTAGCTCAATACGCTTTTCCCATTAATGAATTGCATTGAAAATAAATTGAATTGAATTGACTTTATTGTCGGCAAATCTTTTACCACCGAGCCATTTTTTCAAGAGTGGAAAGATAAAATTTTCAAACAGTGCTAAATCTGGCAAACATGGTGCATATTGCTCGGCTTTATTGCTGTGAAACATCACCAAACACTCGATTGAAACATCTTCACGATACTGTTTTTGTTTCATTGTGAGCAAACACGGCACTCATCTCACATACAGCTTTCTCATGTCCAAATTTTCAGTCAGTATATGATGTACAGCACTTTTTGAAATGCCTGCCATGTCTGCTAGCTCGCGCACATTCAGTCAACGGTCTTCCAACACCATTTTGTGAATTTTCTTCACCATTCCTGGCGTAGTCACCTCGTTTGGTTGACCACTGCGATGTTCATCTTGGCAGCTTGTGCGGCCTCGTTTAAACTCCGTTACCCAATATTTTGCTGTTGTAAACGAAGAAACAGACTAGGATCCCCCAAAGTAGAATCTAGCTCGACTTAGACAGTTAGACTGAGGCCTTTCAAATGAAAGCATTGCATCAGATAACGATGACCAATTTTTTCCATGGTTACAAATTCATTGAGTTCACTATTGATGGCTGTCAAACAAATAAAAAACAACATAGTGTCTTGAAACTTCAAACTATGACTTTTTAAGGTTGATACTTTCGACAGTAGTTATTTTTTTCAACCCATAACTGCCATCTATTTGTCAGAGCATGTACTTCTGGGACTATTGGTATAATACATGCAGCTAAAACAGATAAAACTACCAATGGTATTTCAACATGTAAAAATAATGAGATCAAATGAAATTAAAATCAAAGCTTTTGTTCATTATACACCTGTTTGTACTAGAATTATAAAAAATAAATTAGAATTATATCATATTACATAATATCCACTTGTACAGTCTATTTATATCAGATCAGTACTCTAAAAATATAATCACAATTGAAACAATAAATATCTTTAAATATCAGATTAAAAGTAAAATTATATTTTTTTGTATAAGATTTTTTTCCATAGCCAACTATCGGCCTGGTCATTTATGTGAACAAAAGACAGAAAAATATCTTTTTTTTTACTATTAATAGCAAAAAAAAACATGCGAACAATTTAAGAAATATTAATGAAATGTAAAGTAAAAACACATTTCCAAGGTAACAAAAGCATGAAATGAAAATAAAAAACTACAGTGTAGTTTTTACTAGGTAGAAGTTTCTCTCCGACACAGGACTGTAGCTTCTCCGGATTTCTCTATATGAATTTCACATGGCAGCTGTTCCCAGGGTTCTCCGTCCACTTGCATGGGAGCCTTGCCTTTTAATTTAATCTTTAAAAAATAGACAAATAACATTTTTATAATCAATGCCATATTAATATTAATTCAATGAATTTATTTATATATATAATATGGTTTTTATTCCCCTATGCCTAAAATTCTTAGGTCTGCCAACAAACATACCAGTCTTGATTTCTTTGATAACAAGTTGTCTTCTTGCAAACGATTTCTGAATAAAATTAAATTATAAACACCTCTCTCCCGCTTCCACTCCCACAAAGTCTACTATATACCATTGTGTCTTTCTACTTTTCTTTATAATAATTTTCTATGTATAAATATGTTCTTAAAAATGCCCATTAGGAGTATATATAAATGATATAAACATTACAAAATATTATATCTTAATTGAAACAAACATTTTTTTAAAAATTTAATAGCATTAGATGCAGTGGTCTCTCGGTAATCCGGCAGATATCGGACCAGAGTTCTTATTATTTACTGAAATATTAAAATTTTCAGACCATTTCCTAAAAGCTGTAAATAACATGTGCTGGAAATTAATGGAAATCGAGTTGTGGTAGAGTGGAATTTGAACCCCAGACCTTTGGTCCATGAGCCACAATACTACCTAGGGACCACGACCCGGTTTAAAAACATGTGCATTAGTACATACACACAATTGAAGTGTTAACATAAACCCGTGACAAGCAGTCACTTGTCTCAAATTCACGCTGGAAATTACCGAGCTACCTGCTTGGTATAAAAACTGAATCCACAAACTGAAACTGAATCCAGTCCTTGTCTACGAAAATTTGGACAAACTCAAAATATTGTGGTAAACACCGGATTACTGGCAGGGTTGGAGAAGTGAAGTCCCGGATTATAAAAGGAGTACTGTATAAATAAGAATAATACATAGGTAAACATAATTTTAAATTAGTGTATTGAAAACTTTTGAATAAAACTCACGTTGATCCCTTTTTCTCTTACATCACTTCACATTACATACATTAATATTATTATTTTTAATCAAATTTCTCTTCTGCAATTTTTATGGCTGCTAAAATTGCTTTCGTGAAATTTTGTTGACTACTCTTGGTTTAAAATCTTCTCCTTGTATTGCTTTTTCAAATTTTAAAGATTACTTGCTATACCTGTTATTCTTTCTTTTTTCTCTGCTGCATTGATATGTTTTTATACTTTTAAACTACTTTTAATTACTTATATTATATATGTATATAAAATCAATATATTGCTGCTCTTACTATAATGTGCAATTAATTTTGAAGATGTTTTTTAAATTGACTTAAATTTACTGTCTTATATTTCACTTCAAGATTCTTCTCATCGTTTCTTTGAATCCCTTAAAATATGTATATTTATGTTTTTCCTTTTTTAAAAATGTTATTACTATTTTATTTTATTTTTACATCGAAGCATGTTTTGCATTCTTTATTTTAATTACTTTTACAAATTTTCTTAATTTTTAATATTATTTCCATTTGTAAATACTAACTTTAAACTACAAAATACAAGCATTAAAATAACTTTTTTTACTTAAATTTTAATTTTTAAACAACTTCCATTTATGTTTTTTTTTTCCTTCTCTTTTCTGTACATTCATTAATAACCTTACATATAATAACTTTATAATACGGAGACTTCACTGGTCCATTAGAGTTAAGTCTAACTGTGTAAAGGAAGGAAGGATCAGAAGATTTATTGATAAGGACTCCTGCAAAACTATTTACAAAGCAATTATTGAACCACACGTTAACTACTGTAGTAGCATTTTATTTTTATCAAACAAAGAAAACATACATAAACTAACTGTATTACAAAATAAAGCCTTTAGAATCATTTTGAAAAAAACAGATATACGAGGGTAAAGTCGATGGTAAATGAAATGAAATTATTAACATATAAACAAAGAATATTTTACAATACAATGATATTTGTTCATAAAATTATAAACTCTAATAAAAAAACAGAATTTTGGAAAAAAATTGATCGGAACCAGCATGAACACGATCACAATACTAGAGAAAAGAACAAAATTAGACTTCCATTTAGGAAAAAGGCAAAGTCACAAAATTCAATTTTATTTAAAGCAATTAAAAAGTATTACGAAATGGAAAAAAATATTTATGAAGAAAAAAACATATCAAAATTTAAAATAATGGTCAAGACATATGTGATAAACAATTTATAAATTAAATATATTTTCAATGTTATTATTAGAACACACATAACAATATGTATGATATGTGTGCCCTACTTTAAGATTTAAATAAAAAATTAAAAAATATAAAACTTTGTAACTGTACTGTATATTTCCTAAATAAAAGAAAATAAAAATAAATAAAAAATAATATCTATAGAAAATGTTAAAAAAAGCAGGAGAATCCTACATCGAAAAACTCCCTCAGAGACGTGAAAAATATAAACGTCATTACCATTGGCAAGTTAGTCCAGTATATTGGAATGTACTGTTGTCTATGTTGACGCTGTCTAAGGTAATTTTCGGAACAAAAAACTAAAGCTCAACATAATTCCAGGGCTGTCGACAATACCGCACAACATAAGTATAATGAATATAACATTGATATTAAAAAATATATATTTTCAGGGGCATTGTACCTTATCCAAGATCTGTTTGTGTATTTAAAAATAATACTTTACCACAGCCTTAGTTCCTTGACCCAAGCGTAGTGGTTGAGACAAGCCAACTTGTAACTGAGCAATGTGGAAGGAAGAATTGATACCCAAAACTTCAAATTGCCCATCATTAAAAAACTGTGTGGGATTCATTTCGCCGGCTCCCGCGTCTGAAAAACACAATCTGCTTTAGAGTGCAAATTTCAAATTATTATTTAGTGGATTATGTCAGTTTTGGAGAAATACGGCAGATAGACAGATGTTGATACTGTTACAAAAAAGTAGAAAATTTTTCAAAATTGATATTTCATTTGGATTTCTTCATGATTAAATAAAATTATTTTTCATATGAACATTCAAGAAGCATTCAAAATGTAGTTTTGAAAAGGATAAATTTGTGTTAAGGGTTACCAAACAGAAGAAGTACACTAAAAATATTCGAGAAAAAAAGAGATAAGGTTGTGCCATTTAGAAGTGGTAAAAAATTTGACATGAACATGATAAACAATATCTTTTTCTTCTCTGTTTACATCAGTTGATCTGTTATCGGCTAGAGGATGATTCCTGAGACAATGAGTCACAGTTGTCCTTCCACCTCTTCGGCAGTCTTCTGGCCAGACAGCGACCGGCTGGAATTTTGCAGGCCACAATATAGGGGGTTCTGGTATCGCAAATCCATCTAATTTCTTGATTCCGGATTCTGTTCCATAGGGTTTTTCTTACGTTTGCCCTTAGTACTTTCATCTATGACGCTCTGAACAGATATTTCGTTCTTAGCGCATCAGCTCCCGTCTCTACTGCATACGTCATGATTTGTCTGACATACATTTTGTATATCTGGACCTTGTTATATGCTTAAATATCACTCCAACAATACCAACATTATAACAGGTCAACTGACATCACTACACTGTTTAAATTATCATATGTGTTTATTATCCTTGGTTAATATATTTAACACAGCAATTATTTTTACTTCTACAAATAAACTTACTCCAAACATCAACTCCCGCACCCCAGGAAGGAATATTCAACAAGAGAAGAGCTTGTATGGGAGGCAGAGGAACTACTTCTCCATCTAGTGTCAGCTCCAGTAGATTCTCCAACCCGTGGCAATCTTGTGCGAGAGCTTGGTGAGTACCCAGGAACAAATATATAAACTGCAAAAAAACCAATCCTATTCAAATAAATCTATAAGATATTGTAGTTCTTTCACAAACTAAACAGATATTACTGTTTTATTAGTTTCTTATGTCTTAAATTGCATAATTATTAAGCAAGAATTAGTCTAAAGACAAATAAATTTTATATGAAATATAGCTGGAACAAAATCTGTGATGTTAAATTCTGAGTCGCAATATCATAATTGGAAGAAAAATTACTTTAAAGCTGAGTTGTAAAACAAAAAATAAACTGTCGTATTATTATCCCTGTTAAGGACACTTTTTGTGTTGATTTACGACTTGCAAACCAAATAAAATATATTATTTTTCAAGATAATAAACCTAATACATTTGAAAAAACTTAGTGTAAGACTGATCTACCAATGTACGTTAATACGATACTCTTGTGACGATAGACTTATTATTAATCTGTAATATTAGAAAATAAATACCTCAATTCTGGTGGTATAATTATGTACCACTTTGTCTAGGCGTCCTACAAAGGGCAAGGCTAGGGAAATATTAATTACCGGATATGCTACAGATTTCCAAAGAAATGAATGACATTCAACAACACTGAAATGACTAAATCCATCAACAAAGACGTACAAAACTATTAAGAATGGACAAACAAAAGCCGCTCAACTAATAATGCCAATAAATTCAATATAAAAATGCTGACATACATAAATATACTGACATACTAAATAGACAACAACAACACTACCACAAAAAAAAGGATGGACAAATGCAGGAAAGTCAAAAATACTATATAATGGACTTAAACACTACAATGACTTACCTTACTACTTAAAAAATTTCAAAAAGCAAACGGCTTTACTAACAAGACTAGACATAACATGACTTGACTTACAACATGTTTACATAACGCAAATGGGTATTGAAAAATCATAAATAAATCAAATTAAAAAAGCAATATGAAAAAGTCTGTTACTATAGGTACGTTTCACTTGGGTTTTTTTACCAGCAAGATGACGATTTATATTATTGACTTCTTTTTGCACTTTTTTCACATAAAACACATAATCTGTATAATGTAGGTACTCCTTCAAACTAATTTTTATTTTTATTAAATTCAACTTACATAATTGAAGGTTTGACTGCTACAGAGGTAGAGTGGATGACATCTAGCCTTGTGGAAGTCCAGAGCAACTTTGGCGTCAACTCCGACACTAACGTAATTGTACGCAACTAAATTTCGGCGTCCTACTTTCACTGACCACCTAGAAATAAATATATTGAACCCTTTTAAACCTGAACTAACTCCTGTAGATGATATAATTTTTTTTTTTAAATTAATTTTTAATGAACACAGGGTTTCAAAATGATCAACAAAATTTAAAAACAAATGATGGATGCAGGATATAAAAGATGGATGTAAATTTTGATGTGTTTTAAACTAACAGTGACATCTGACAGAAGTTCACATGATCTACATTTCTGTTTAATATTTTTTTTACATAAAGTCACCTGTCTATATTCTGGGATGCGGCATTTTTTATGTCATCGATGATAGTCAGGGGAGCTATAGGGAGAGTTGTGGTTCCTCCCCATCCCAATACACGGCTTAGGTCATTTCCTGTTCCAAGGGGAAGGATACCGACGGCAGGCGGAGGCTGAATAGAAAAAATGCTGTTGTTGTTTCTTTCCGTTATAAATAACAGTGTTAGAAAAGGGGAAACAAGTTGTGGCAGAGCGTACCTCGGATCCCAGGAGTTCTCGACACTACCCACAGGACCACAGGCCATCTCCATATTGTTACTTAATAAAATTTCCCCTTGTGATATACTAGTAAGCATGTTAAACAATCATGCATGAGGTCTGTGATTTAATTTACGGCACATTCAAGATTGAACATTTCTTTAAAAAGCGGGTTTGGACATGAGTCTGTCTCATGGCGTAGTGGTTTGTGCAAATAAAATAAAAATCACCTTGTTTTATTTTGATTAACTTTGTTCAAAGTTCACCCAACTAGTTTCGATAACACTTTGGCTTTTTCAGGGCTAGTTGGTGCATTTGCCTATCATGCTTGACTAACTTAATCTTCTCACTATATATTTTTGAATGAACTAATTTTTAGATCTAAATTTGTTGCAACAGAGAGGGAAACATTTTTGAGAAGGGAGTATGGAAGTCTAGGCATTTACAGAGCTTATGACCTGTCATTGGCTGGTTTAGTAGTTTAGTAGTCTAATAAAATGGTGATATTGATTGTTTAATTGTTAAAGTGTTTGATATTCGTCCCAACTAAACACAGGACTGTGGTTCCATGGAGTTGGGATTTGTGTCTCAATTAAATGTAACATAAATTTATTTTTAATAAAATAAATAAATAAAAATGATCTTAATTCACTGTGACTGGTATACCAATCAACAGTAGTTTCTAGTAATGACAAATCACGGCCATGTATTATGAAAATAAAAATTAAGAAGAGCTTACAGTTATTCCAGAATCCTTGATGGTGGTCAGTACAGCGGACACTGAGCCGTCTCCTCCTGCCACCAGAATCCTCGCCGAGGAGGGAATCCAACGCAGCATGGAGCGGAGACCGGAGCGGCCCAGAACAACGACCTGGATAGGATTCAGGTATCCTCGGAAATCTGACAGAATTTCCTCTCCCACTTGACCACCAGATTTAGGGTTTACTAAAAGGAAGGGAATATTTAAAGCGTATAATTTGAGTGTGTTTGCCTGTTTGTTTGTGTTTTCATCACGTCAGAACGGAGCAATCGATTGACATGATTTTTTGCATTAGGATAGCTGGAGAGATGAGAAGTGAAATAGGCTAAAAAAATCACTCCTTTCGGAAAATCTTTAGTGGAAAAATAAATTCTTCTTTCACGTCGTAACGGAGCGACCGATTACTATGATCTTTTGCACAGGGATAGCCAAAGAGCTTACAAGTGTCAAAAGTTACTTTTCATACATACATATAATACAGATTGTGAAATTAATGCTCCCTTAACGAGTGACATTTCCCATAAAGAGTGACACAGAAAGGGGAAGTCCCATCTTCACATCACTCACCTCCCAGATGGCAGTGAAACTTGGTACAAACTTGATTTAAGATTGAGGGAAGGTTGAAAAGGAAAATTTGACGCAACAAGTTTTTATCAAAAGTTGCTGGAATCTTGTTACGACAAGTTTGAAGAGACAAGTTTTTGCCAAAACTTGCTGGAAACTTGTTATGTCAATAACGGTATTTCAGAATCCGAAAGTCATAGAATGATGATCAACACATTGCCATATACATTAAAATATGGAGAGAATTATTTTTTTGATTTATTTTTTATTTAAACAGTTATATTTAATCCAAGGACTTTTATACAAGATCGATTTTTTTTTTGCACCACAACAGGCCGTGAGGCCCAATTACAGTAATGAAAAATAGCACGGTACACCTAGTCATAAGAAAAATTATATTTAATTTTTGTGTTCCCACCGGGAATTGAACCGAGAACCTTCCGTGTGTGAGTTAAACGTCTTAACCACTACACCACAGAGGCCGCCGAATTAAATTCGTTATTTTAAAACAGTGGTTAATTCCAAATAACATTCAGATTGGCAACACTTCTCCAGTCATAGAAAAATCACCGTTTTACTCTGTGGATTATTGATTATATGTAGATCTAGTGCGTAGTGCTGCCGATAAAGTAGTATTAATCAGGCTTTTCTATTTGGGTGATTTTTAATACTTTTAACATTGTTTAAATATTAATACTCAGTTTAAAGGATAAACGATTGATATGCCACCGAGGAAAAAACAACCAAAATGAGTTTTTTTAGAGCTGTCATCCGACAAAACCACCTTGTCCAAAGTTCTTTTCATCTTGCATGATGTTTGTTTTTTTGTAAAAAACAAACATCATGCAAGTTTGTTGGATGGTAACTAGGAAGTTTGCTTTAAACTTGCCTCAAGTTTACAGAGTTGCAATCTCAAACTTGGGTCAAGCTTGAACTCTTGATACTTCAAACTTGATACAAGCTTGAGGCAAGTTTAAATTGCTATCTGGGCTGTAAGCCGGGACTTCCGCACCAATGCGTCAGTGTTTAGCATTCGTTCTGCTAGCGCGTTAGTGTCGCATGTGATCACGCATTCTTTCAAACTTGTGTTCAGGCATTATTTGTGTTTTTTTTGCACAGTTTAATAACCCTTTCAAAAACGTCCCTTAAGAAAAGGCCACAAGAAGACAGCCATAAGTGAATAAAAGTAACAGCAGAAATGAAATGTAAAATAATTGAAAAGCGAGAATTTGGCTATGCGTTCTACAAATTTATTCAATGATAATGCTGTGTCTCATTTTCACCAAATTTTGAAGCATAGGCTTCATAGGAAAAAACAAATGTGTCTAGACAGCTTTCTAATAAAAAATAATTCATTATCTGTCATAAATTCATAATTAACTAGTTTGATTTTTTTATTGTTTTTTTGAAAATCAAAATCGCATTCCAGGTTGTTACGCTTCTTAACAATAATTTATGTTATTTTATTTTAATAAACGTTATAAATAAAAAAAATGAGCAATTTTTTTCAGCATGGAATGCATTATCGTATTATACATTGATTTATGAGTGAAAATTTATTTTGCTTAGCGGGTGTTTCACACAACGAGTAAGATTCTGGAACGAATTATTCTCGTTATGAGAGGTTCTACTGTATACTACTCACAGTTTTTCACTTGAAAACCTTCAAGCTCCTTTTATTATTATTTTTAAGTGGCAAAATTTTCCATTGCCTATATAATTGTAAATTTCAAACGAAAAAAACAATTGTTTGGGAAATACGAACCAATCACAACCAACGGCTTCCAGTCTGTCCAGGCAGGAGGCTGCACGGAGATGTGTCCAGTGCGGTTGATAGTCACACAATTGGGAGGAACTATCATAGAACGGATAGAACCAAAATCACAAACCTGGAATCAAATTCAATTGACTTAATACAACAGTTCAATCTCAACTGTTACTTTGGTTATTTTGCTAGTACGCTCGTACTCTTTAAGTCCGGGTTCCTGAATTGATTTCCATACAAAAAAACCTATCCATCATTTTTCACTATTACAGTATTATTCTTTGTTGTTGATTATTATGGCTTAACAGGGGCACAACCTCAAAAGGCCAAAATACATTAGTTAATATGTTAAGAAATGTAATTTGAAATGAATAAGTAAATAAATCAAATAAATTCTTTGCACAGTATTGTGTGAAACATATTCACCATGTAAAACGGGAGTTTGGTGTACATCACTGTTAAGAATTTAAAAAAATAAAATAATTATGTTACATTGTGTCCACTGTTGTCACCAGACTTGAGGTTCAGGTAGGAAATGTATTTGAAATAAAAGCTGTGATGTAGAACTGGAAAGTTAAAATACCTCATTCTCATTTGGTTCTCCGGAGTCTTGGTGAACAATGCGGTGACACCAGCAGCAGAAATAATCATTTCCTCTTCCTTCCGATATACCCCCCTCGCATTCGTCGCATGAAGGACCAACTTAAAACAAAATCAAGGAAAATTATTTTATATATTTGTTATTTTTCCAGGGAAGCAAGATTTTTTCTACGAAATATAAATATTTAATATGTACCATATAAAAAATAGAAGCATTTTCAATCATGGCGATTTTTTAAATTAAAAGTTTACATTAAACTAAAACGTATTATTAGGTACATATCGTCGCCTTTGTTTCTCAACCTTGTATCTGTTTTTTATCCGAGAGGAGGAAAAACTACTTATTTTCTAATGGATTTATAAAATAATAAATGCGTGAATACTATTTCATGAATAGATCCGAAATACACTCCTTTAAGGTGTAACGACCAATCATTTAATTATGCTTTTCGGGTAAATAAGGGATTTTCAGATACAAGGTTATAGTACTGAAGATTTGAGAGAGATGAGCGAGAGACGGTCACGTGTCAATATATTTATGAAATTCTAATGTACGTTCACAAACATATTAATGACTAAGCGGAACAGAGATTTCCATAGATTCAAAACAAGAAATAAAGATAAACTAGCCGTGCCCACTACTAGACTGCAAAAAATTCATTATTATTTTGCCTAAAACTGCATACGATTGTACAATAAGGTAAATTCAGGCTTTGCCGACAAAGAATTTAAAAGATTCTGTCAAGCACGGGCTATTTGAAAAGAGCTACGGTAGAGTAAAAAAATATTTGCGGGACAAGACAGCTTGGAAATATATTCATGTTTATTGATTTTAGATTGATGATTTTAATTGTGTTTTTGATTTGAATTGTTGAATATTATTATATAGGTAGTTTAAATTTATTGATGTTTATAAGTGATTCAACGAATCTTATGTAAAGAATTTACTACACTAAACTTATCATTACATTTCATTTTTTACTCTATCTGCCAATTGAAAACTACTGTAGAAATAAAAATATTAGCACAAATTTTGACCAATTTCCACCAGCTTGTTTTTGGTTGGTTTAACACATATTGTTTTCAGCAATAGGCCCGTCGATGTACATTTATGTTGTTCAGAAAGCTTTCAAAAAAATATTCTGATTTTAGTATGAGTACATAACGCGTGAAATATTGCAATCACCTTTGACCCAGTGGTGAGTAAATGGTACATCTGATGGCGCAGTAGCGAGGCGACAAGTTCTCTTCTTATCAGCGGATTTCCGGCATCCCCTGCAAGCGCTCAGGCCACACTTCTCACAGTAAAGACCGATAGTGGACAGCATCAACCTTTTGCACACTGAACACTGACAACAGAAAAAGTTGCTGTTATAATTATTTATATAATTTGTAGATATTCCGCGATAAAATAACATAGATTATATCATTTTGATATAAGATATCTAGCCATGGCATTATGCTGACATTGGTTAGGCATATCTAGCACAAAAGCCTATTATTTCTTTTACAAATAACACAAGTTCTATAAAAATAACTAAAGAAATCCGAAAACTTCATACAAACTCGTTGGTTTAGCTAGATTGGTGATTTTTTAACTTTTAAAAGACTGCGTAATGGTCAGCGCGTTTGCCTACCATGCGAGAGGTTGATATGAAATATTTGTTTAAAAGGGTATTTTTGCACTAGAATATTTCATAGTCTAGACTGGTACATGAAGCGTAAGACTGATCATCTTACCTTCATGTAAAAAAAAATATCAAGATACGCTGCAATTGGTGTACCAATTCAGTGCCCTATGTACCATTAGGTGCGGAAAGGGAATGATGATGATGAAAATATCCATTCGAAAACGGTGCTATAATGTTGTTACATTAAGCAAAAGATGAGGTACCGTAAAACGGGGTTAAATTGCACCATCAAGGGTAACATTGCATCAAAAAAAAAAAGTTTTTAGAGACACCTGTTGTCATTGCTACTAACAATAACTCATTGTTTCTCCAAATATTCAATGGATGTCACTTTTCACTCTTACCTAAGGTTATTTTCCATGCAATATGGTACTTTAGTACTGAGCGATTAGCGGTTTGGGTTGGTTGTGCAGTTTTTATGAATAATTTCTATAGGTAATTCTTATCACATCTTCAACAGTGTGTATCAAAAAAAAAGTGATGCAAAGTCACCCCGCCCTAGGGCTTACTTTGCATCATTTTTCAAAAAATTATAGCTTGTGTATGAAACTACAAAATATACTTATAACCACAAAAAAGTAAAGGAAATATATTATATAACCATGACATTTATTGTCAAAAACACTACTCATCTCCTCGATGAAAAAAATCATTATAGCTGAAAAGTTATTAAAAAGTGATGCAATTTAACCCCGTTTTACGGTATTTTGAAATACAGGTAATCAAAAACAACAATCAAACATAATGATATGTATACTGTTTAATAATCTATTTTTCATAATTTATAGAAAAAATCATATAATTTAGGCCTGTTAAAGAAAAACAAGACTTTATTATCAAAAACAAAAAAAAATATCAAGTCTTGTATTATATATAGACTTACGTAATATCATAGGCATACAAGAATTAAGACATATTTGATAAATTTTATAGGTTTTATAAGTAAGTTCTTTTGAGTAACGGTTCCAACATTTTAAAAGCTATTATGCTGAGAGTTAACTTTCTCAATTATTAATTTCCCTTAAATATGTGATTGTGAACTACTAGAAAACATTTAGGACATTTTATTTTAAAACATTTTTGAATAACTGAACAATATCGTGATTTTTAGATGTCCTTCGATATAAATAACTGTTTGCACATATTTTGTACTAGTAATGGGTTCTTTGATGAACTATCTGTATTAATACAATTAATAGATAAACTTACAAGCGCATTATACGGAAGGCATTTATTTAGTTGTATACTTCTCCAACTGTGTCCTTTGTAGCGATAATTCGCCGCAACATAAATATCAGAAAACCACCATTTAAATATGTACGCAATAGATAAAACAGGAAGTGTTATATACACAAGTGACCATAATATAGAATGGAATAGGGAATTCATCATTTTAATTGATTAATTAGGATATAATCGGCAGTTAAAATATATCAATTTTGTGAAAAACAAGTCTCCAATAAACGTCAGTTTGACATCTTTAACACAGTTTGACAGGTCTAGTTTGTACTTTGTTTATATTTTTATAAAGCTTCGTCTATGAAAAAGCTTTGATAGTGTATTGCTTGTAATGAAATATATTTCGCGGTCTTTTCGCTCGATTTAAAAAAAAAATGACAATTTTGTTTACTTCTCTATAATTGAATTGTACCCACGTAGAAGTAGAAGGGCATATCGTCGGTAATACTGCAATACCGCGTAACTATCGATTGAATTTTTTAGCAAGGGAATCTGGAAAGCGTTCTGTAAATATATTACTTACGACTTTGATCAACCAAAAATACCATTGGAGTTTTAGAAAAACTGTCATTATTTCTAGTAAAAAAATAGCAATAATTTAAAATTAACGGCTCTCAGCCCCTATACTGAATTTGTTGCCGTGAAAAAAACAGGTTACGCGGTGTTGCAGTATCACCAAGGATGTACAATAAAAAAAAAACAATTTTAACGAGGTACCATTGACAATCATTGAATTTTGTGAAACAAGCAGTTTAATTTTTTGAAAGAAACGAAAAAATTTACTTAATAGAACTTCGCATAAAAGTTTTTGTTGAATTACTCTAAGAATAAAACAAAATCCCTTATACCCTCCTACGTGGGCATAATTCCATTTGAATTTGAATTAGTAATAACATTGAAGACTGCTGCCATTTAAGGATGATAAATAATAACAACGTTCTTTACAAACTTGTGTATTTTTAAATTATGTAGTACATATAATACATCAGTGTAAAATGGGGCAATGGTTATGAAATAAATACAAAATGTAGATGAAATAATTATTATATACTGTTCAGAATGCTGGCTAAGCGCCGTGTACATAAATCAATGGGAGTTTTCTTCTGTTTGTTAGTAACACTCAAATCCGCTCCGGCATAGACCAACAGGATGGCCGCTTCATCTCTTTCCTCTTCGCAAGCCAAATGCCTATAAAATATAAATATCATAAATAATTCAATATTTTATACATCTTGTTTATCATTTATAATAAATTCAAAATCTTTACATAAATTCAATTTATTGATTACAAATGTCATTTTTTCAACTGACAAAATCATCAAGTGCTCTCCTACAAAAATTTTGATTATCTAACAAGTTTTTTTCTCTAGGAAAGGCTGTCACAAAAATACAAAAAACTGGAACGACTAAACATGTTTTGGTAATTAGATTACATAAAGTGGAGCTCTTAAGCTATCCTTAACCTGAATTAAATTTGGGTTAGGGGAAACCCATTAAAACAGATGCCAAAGCAACTTATTGTTAAAAACTTATTTATGTTTCATCGAGCACTTTACACACTGTGTAACCATCACCAATATTCATATATTTTAACATCTATATTTCTTTAACTCTTCTTAAGATCACACTGTGTGAGAATTATCATTCTGTTTACATAAACATTCATATGAACATTCATATTTCTTAACAATCATCATCATCATCATTCCCCTTTCCGCACCCAGTGGTGCATAAGCACTGCATTGGTAACTCAATGCAGCATATTTCGATTATCTGTTACACGAAGGTAAGTAGATCAGTCGAACGCTTCAAACGCCAGTCCAGGAACAATAAAATATTGCAGTTTCAACAAGTATTAAAATTGGTATTTCACGTTCCGTTCAGAATACCAGGACTGGTATTCTGAACAGAATTGCGCACAAAGAGATCGCTCTGTTAGGAAAGGAAAAACGCGTTAAAAATGTGTTTCTTAAGCCCGCTTTTGCGTTCAGAATACCACCCTAGGAATCAAACCCAGGACCTCAAGAATAATGATAGGCAAATGTGCTGACCACTTTACAACAATATGGCCTTATCCCCGCTTTATTTCCTCATTCAGGAGTTTTACTATAGAGTAACCATTGAGTGGAAAACACTTGCCCAGGATTCTAATTTATTTCACACACAGAACTACAGTTCTGAATACATTTTTCATCCGCACGAACACAGAATAAAAACAATAATACAATAGTTAAGATAAAATTTTATAAAATACATTGCTTGTCTTTGCTGTAATGTACATTGATATTATGTTTGAAGTAACTATGAAACAAATGATTGCAAGTAACTTACAGGGCGGTATTTCCTGTATTATCCCTAGTATCGGTGACCAGATTACGTTTCTGTCCCAGCAGTATTTGTACTAGAGGAACGCGGCCCTGAGCTGCAGCTCGATGTAGTGGAGTCGCTCCACAAGTATCTGCAATATTCACGTTGGCATCATTGTCCAAGAGGAACTGGGCAATCTAAGAAAAAAAAACAATAATATATGTAAATGTCAACAAAACCATGGTGCCCTATATTGCTTTGTCTCATTTTACATGAAAAAATATTAGAATTAAAGCCCACACTTATATCAAACCAATCTGAATACAAATATAAACACAATGTAGAAAAAAATGTAGTAGATTGTAAACTTTTTTCTTTTATAAAATAAACATTATTAATCAAAAAAATATAGTCTGTATTAAAATGCTGCAGCGAGACTTATTTTCGTAATCTCTAAGTTATTATACCTCTAAGAAAAAGTAATTATACCTCTACGCAAACAGCGCACTAAATTCAGTGAACACGTATTTGCGGTCGCAGGCCCTACGGCATAGAATGCTCTCCCAGCAGAGGTGTGGGGCTATGATTGTGAAGTGATGTTTAAAAAAAAAATTGTGAAGTGATGTTTCTAAAAAAGCTTAAAACCCACTTGTTCTCAAAATCATTTAAATAAATCCGTAGGATATGATAGCAAAACCAATTGTTATAATTAAATTACAAATTTAAAAGCTTCAATTAAATGTATTTATCTATAGAATCAGTGTGTAAAGCGCGCCCTTGAGGTATTATATTACAAAAATGGCGCTATGTAAGTTAACCATAATAATAACAATAACGTATAAAAAGAGTTACAATATAGAACAAAAGAGCCTTATAAACATTTGTAATAAATAAAATAAGACAAAAAAGAAGTAAAACTGGATCTGAAGGTAATGTGATAAATACTTCTTTCCATCCTTTGGAGCATGCGTACTGCAGTGCGGAATGTCCTTGGTTGTTCCGGTGGTCGACCTTGGCTCCCTTGGAGACCAGAATCCTGACTACGGTAGTCCGGCCGGCCGCAGCAGCTAGCACCAGCGGAGTGGCACCCGAGTCCTCGCTCCAGTCCACGGGGCAGCCCAACTCCAGGAAGTGGCAGACCAAACTGTCGTGCCCTCCAACTGCGGCCCAGTGAAGGAGTAAACGCCCATTCTAATTTTAAAAAAGTAAACATTGTCGCCTTAATTTGAATACAACAGTCTCTAAATGATAGATTTACGCCAGTCAATCAGAACTTTTGTGTAAAACTTAAATGTTTTTATTTTACCAAATATTTTGTTTTTAAGAGTTTTATCCACCGACCTATTAATACACATAGACGTGCCCTGAGCCCTTAAAAATTATGACACTTAACTGATGCCCAAACGCTCAATGATGCTCAATGTGTATTTAGTCATTCTTTAACTGCCAACCAGATGTGACGTTTAGAGTCGAAACCAAAATGCCTGCTTGTATCATAAAAGCATGTAAAAACCTTTAGGGTAAGCATTGTTTAAAAGATTGAGTAACTTTTCATCGGTAAATATTTGTTCGTGAGTGATTAACAAAGCTTAAAATAGTTAATATTCAAATAAAAATATTATTTTTTGCAAACGTCAAACTACGGCTAGCGGCGCAATTACGAAGCTCTTCTTACTTACAGGGGTCCATTGATAGGAAGATGTTTTAAAAATAAAATAAATTTTAGTCAACAATTATAACAATTTATGCATTCCTCAAAATCCAGTGAAAATAAATAAATCTAATCGAAATTATAAGGAATTTAAGGAAATAATTTGATTGAGATCCACCAAAAATGAACGCTTATTGTAAACATCAAAAAACAAACTTTTTTGATACACCAAAAATGGGTATCCTCCTATTTTTGCTAGTATGTTCATACTCGTTGAATGCAGCTCTGGTTTAAATAAACAAGCTCAGGATACGTTTGCGTGTCACAACATTAAAAAATATGTTACTCTATAGCAGGGGTGCTCAAACTTGAACTGCTGGCGATCTACCTCAATATTTTTAGACTACTTACGATCGACTTGAGAGGCTGCAAGTATGTGTGATGCAGGGTTGTCGTACATACACGATACACCCTACCTACCTAGGTAGGGTGTACCGTAGCATATATAGATATTAGCTTTCCGCACAATTTACATTATCTTAGTCAAGGTTTGGGTTAGGTTTACTTAAGTTCTTCTCTACAATATCAATGAAAAAACTCCTAGTTATTCAAAATTGCGAGTTTATTCGTTGTTACAAAACAAAAGAGTTACATATGGTGTTAAACTCAACTAAGGAGTGACTTTGGATGTTGAAGCGTGGCACTGCATGTCCTCAGCATACTTTTCATAAGATGGTGCGTAACCACTGAGTGCCAATCGCAAGCATGATGACATATGATCGTCAGTTAGTTGATTGCGCTATTTTGACTTTATTATCTTCATTTCAGAAAATGCAGACTCGCACAAGTAAGTTGACCCAAACATTGCCGTCAGTTGAAGGGCGATTTGCCTTAGATTCGGATATTTATCTTCAGATATAAAACACCAGAAATTTGTATCAGATGCTGTAGCTTTGAGATGTATATCTGATATAATCTGCACCAACTCATTTTCAACAGAACATGAGTTCATATTAAACTGACTTGCTACTTCAGTAGCTAATTCCTCAATGTTTTTACATGAAAAAGGATAACTCATAAATGATGCTATATTTGCCAATTTACTGCAATCATAAAAACGCATTTCGAATTGTCCCAAAATATTTGATAATTCAGCCTCATACGTATCATAATTCAACTGAGGAATCCTTGCTTTTAAAGACGGAAAATGTTTCAGATCATTTCTTTTCAGTTGATCTATCATAAATTGCAATTTACTTTTGAATGCGTTTACTGCGCTAATCATCTCAATAATAGTTTTTCCTTTACCTTGAAGCTCCAAGTTAATGGTGTTTAAGTGCATTGTGATGTCAGTCAAAAATGCCAAATCAGTCTGCCATTTTTCGTTTTTCAACATCTCAGTGTCATCACCTCTTTCGTCTAGAAAAGCTGTTATTTCGGGCAATAATTCTTGAAACCTTTCTAGGAATTTTCCGCGACTCAACCACCTGACGTCCGTGTGAAGAACTAAATCAGTGTGTTCAGCTGACTCCCTATCTTCCAACTGCAACTTAAAAAGCCGCCGTTGCAAGCTACGTGCACGGATGGAATTCACAATTTTTGTTGCAATGCCCATAATTTCCTCCGTGTTTAAAACTTTTGAACACTAAACTTGTTGATGTATAATGCAATGGAATGAAAAAAATGAAGGGAATTCTTCATTAGCTCGAGACAATGCCACAAAACCGTTCTTCTTTCCAGTCATTGCTGGTGCTCCATCGGTTGTAATGCACACTAATTTATATATTGGTAGCTTGTAGTTTTTTACAAAATTGATGAAAACGTCATATATATCTCCGCCACGGGTCTTCCCCTTCAGAGGAATGATTGTCAAAAATTCTTCCTTAGCCAACATGTCATTGAATACCATCCGAATAAAAATACACAGCTGGGCAGTGTCTGTCATATCGGTGGATTCGTCGAACTGTAAAGAAAAGTATGTACATTCCATGATATCATATTTTAGTTTATCTGCGATGTCCTGACTCATGACTTCAATACGCCTTGTGACAGTCGGACGAGATAACTGAAGTTCTCTAATAGCAGACATGATTTCTGTTTTATTTTTAAAATCTCCAAATAAAGTCTCACCTGCTTCAATAAATGCTTCCTTCACAACCGATCCATCTTCGAATGGTTTCTTGTGTTTCGCCAATATATGAGATATTTCAAATGACGCGATCGTAGCAGCTTTTGATTGTTTGGCTGGTCTTGTGAACATGGTTTGTTCTTTTTTCAAACAAGATATCAAATTACTTACTTTTCGTTTTCTTAATTCACTCTGTGGCGGAAAATCCTTTTCATAGTTTTTATGAACCGTTTTATGATGCCTCTCTAAGTTACCACGCTTAGGTATTGCAACTGACGCACGACAAATAACACAAATGCACTTATCCTTCACCATACAAAAGAAAAATTCTTCCTCCCAATCGTTATTAAAATGATACGTTTTAGATTTCTTCATTGCACTCATTTCGCACTATTTAATAATAAACTTTGTATCGACGTAGTATCGCCTTCAAGTTACAATTCAGAATGACTACAATTCCTGCAGGCGCAACATTTATATCGGCGTGAACGAAAGTCTCGAATGTTCCCGTCAAACGCGCCGCCCGAAATGGTCTAGTACAGTCTAGTCTAGAAACAACGCGGCTTTTCTTTGACAAGTACCGCGCGTTCCTTTGATAAAGCCGCCTTTTGCCGTAAGCAGTGTTATTACGTAATAAATTTTTGTAGTTTAGTTACCTACTTATTAAAAAAAAATTTCTTCTCAAGATCTACTCAAAAAGCACTCGCGATCGACTGGTCGATCGCGATCGACCGTTTGAGCACCCCTGCTCTATAGGGTTTTTGTAGAGGTATATTATTATACTCTACTAGATAGTAGCTATTTGTTGGTTCATGTAAAACACATGATTTAATGGATTTAACCATCCATAATACCTTTTTAAATTGGATCACGTTGGGGTCACCATTTTGTAGAGGTATATTATTATACTCGACTAGATATTAGCTATTATTTGTTAGTTCATGTAAAACATATGATTAAATGGATTTAACCTCAAGGAATAAATAAATAAAATAATTTAAGTTAGTTACAATTTTTGTTTTATTACACACGAAAATACAGAGATTAAACACAGAATACTTTAAAGTGAATTTGAATACTGGTGAAGACAGAGAAGGGCAAGTGATGCGTTACGCGCCCTTATATAGGTCAATTGGGCACTGCGGCCATAGACAACAACAACATCCTCGTCTCACTCTCTGGTCCCCACATTTTAAAGTTCTTTGCAAATATCTCAGTAACTCCTTTAATGGAGATTTATGAGTTTGCTTCTAATACCCTCATTTAATTTATCTGACATAAATTTAATCCTCGTATGTGGACTACACCATAATACCACTCTCATTGCCCTGTCTATGTGTATTAATAGGTCGATGGTTTTATCCAAACAAATGTAAACAATTGTGCTATTGACTTATGCTGTATTCCGAGGAGTACAGATCTTTGAGATAAGCGTTATTCAAAAAACGTGTTTTATCTCTTGTCTGTCCACAATTTCTTCATTCAAATGACAGAGATAGATGCTATAGTGAAAAATATTAAATCACAATCTCAAATACAGAAAAAAATACTTGCATTGTATTTAAATTAAGGCGACGATATTTACATAATTTCTCATTTTGCACAATCGCATTTGAACGTAGTTTTGCAGAACGTAGTTTCCATAATTTTGAAAAAATTAGATTTTGGTGTTATCGGATGCAGTAAAGTCAGTTCTATGTTCTGCTAAAAAGAGCCATACCGCTTTCATACAAAAAACTATAATAATCGCCTTCTTAAAATAGTATCAATCACAAAAACGGCATTTCTCAATTTGCAAAAAAACGCCCACAACACTAGAAAAATCGTACGGTACTTTAAAAATCATTAAAACTGGTCAAATACATGGTGAGATTTTTGTTTGTAATTTTAAAAAAAGGAATGTATTCATTGTTTATCATTTTTCAAAGTCAAAAACGTTCAAACTGTTGTGTAGATTTGATTTTTCACTCTTTTCATAAAAGTGCTATTATCTCAGTTTTACTATGCTATGGCTGGATGCTTTTTGCATACCTACGTTCATTTGTACACTGACGAGATAATTGCTGAATGACAATTTCTTCCTACCAACTAATATAATAAATAATTACCATCCCCTTTCCACAACCAGAGGTGCATAGGGCACTGCATTGGTAAACTAATTGTGGTCTAGTTCGATCATCTGTTACATGAAGGTAAGATGATCAAACATACGATCTAGATGCCAGTCAGACCCTTAAGCCCACCATCCACCCGCAGCTGTTATAGAGTCCTGGGGGACTCTCTGTCAGCATAGAGGAAAGTTATTATAAATATTCCTAAGGAATACAAACTCTATGCATATTAAGGAGGGGGGAGGAGGACGTATGTAAAGAGGCCATCACGTCGTCCCCACCCCTCAGGATTCCCTCAATGCCTCTGTTTTTTTTTTATTCAAAAAATATGTTCACAAACAATTTACATAAATAAACGTATCCAAATATACAAAAACAATTTCTTAAAATTATAGTAACATAACTTACACAAAACATAAGTAAAAACACGGATATTTACAATAAGAGATAAATGAAAGATTACAGCGTGGAACCACTTTTAAAAACCAATATTTCTCATCCCCCCTGCCAGGAATCGAGCCCAGAGCCTCAGCGAAGCAGGCAAACGCGCCAACCACTACACTGCGAGGCGGACTTACCTACGCTCAATTTCCTTTTTCAAGATTTTTACCTAAGCAACCACCGAATCAAAAAAACCATCCGGCGTTCTGGTTCTATTTCACACACAGAACTGTAATTTTGATCGGCCCAGACACAAACAATTTAGGAATAGTACTATTGTATTATTTATTCATAACATTGCTTGTAGAAATTTAACTGCATCGTTTTCATTCTCAGATTAAAAATATAGTGTAATTATCTGATGAATTGCAATCCATTTTTTGTTTTTTTTTCCATTTCGTATTTATTTATATGTTTTGTAAGATGGGCTTATTATTAAATAGTATAGTACATTAGTACAATTTATGTTGAGTCATCGTCAATGGCTTTAATACTGAATAACAAAACAATACTCACATTATCGGGTTTTGTTAACAAAGCATTTCCACTTTCATCTAATCGCACTTTTACTATATTGAAATCACCCTTATAAGCCGAATCGTAAACATCATTAGCAGTCATTGCTATTTTTTTTTTTAGTTTTAATGGTATGTAATCACAGATTTTTTGTTTCTAAACGTATATGATATTCCAATTATTTGTATTTTTAGGTTATGCCGCAAAATTCTTAATGACAGCATGACAGATGTTTTCTATGGTTTGTTTGTGACATCTATGTGCATAAAAATGGCATAGGCATTAGGCATTGGTAGCTTTTATTCGATTAGTCGACTAAAAAAAACATTTCTAGTCTAGAACAAGGAACCGTATTGTGGTAGTCCTTGTTGTTTTATCTAAAATAACTCCTAGCTTTTACCTTATTATATGGTTTTTCCGTTAGACAATAAGAATTTCATCGATGATCTGATAAAAAGTAGACTGAATGTATTGCCGATCCACCAACCCGTTGTTCCTTCGTTACGACAAAAAAAAAAACAAACCGACAAACAAACATTCACATTTATTTTATAAGTTTGGATTATGTAATTTACAAGCACTATTAGGTTTTTGGTGAGTTTTCTTTTTATAACGCTTGTTTTCATATTTATGTTTTTTTTTTTTTATGAAAAATAAATATTTGCGTTCTCAAGATTTACCCAAATATTTAATTTTGAGGGCCATTTTCAACGACTTGTAAATAACTCACTATTAGAAAATGGAATCAAGTTAGGGTAGAGTGGGATTCGAACCACAGACCTTTGGTCCGTGAGTCCGAGACACTAGCCACAGGACCACAACCCGATCAAATTTGTTGAAATTGAATAAGTCTAAGTATTTTGTACGAGTGATTTTATTTTTATAAATGTAAATATTCATTATTCTACGGAGTTCAATATTTAAAAAAAAATATAATTTATTACCTACATTAGATAAATACCAACGCATTGACTTGTTATATCATATGAAACGCTTGAATTTGAAAAAAAGCAAGTATTGCAGTCCATTATAATAAATAAATACCAACGTATTGACTTTTGGTAAACCATGAAACGCTTGAATTTAAATTGTGTACCTGTCATGTAAAAGCCCTCTGGGCGTATATTTTAATTTTTGTATGATTATTTTTATGTTTGGGTCCATTTTGTTACTTATCAAATTTTATTTTTGTTTTGTTATTTCATAGTTATTTGTAAATAGTTTTTATTAAGAAAAAAACAGAATTTACATAAATAAATAAGTAAAAAAAAAAATTGCCTTTATTTTGTTTCAGTTTTTCACAAATATAAATATACTAGTAGAACATGTTACAAAGTAAGTAAAAAATGTAAATTATTATGTAACTCGTATCAATGAAAACCATTTAACATTTTACAAAAAAGTTTAGCCTTTTTTTATTAAAAGGTTTCTTTTTAGTTTATTTGAATTTCCAAGGGGTGGGAAAATTAAAAAACAATTTTATGGTGTTGTTATATGTTTTTTTCCACTAAATTTAAAGAATTTGTATTTTACCTATTTTAAATAGTTAAATCTGACCTCATCATATGAATTTGAACAATTCGAACAACAGATATAACTATAAGATTGTTTTTTTTTCTTTAAAAAAATACCGTTTTACCTTTTTTTGTAAAATTGTAAAAATGAATTGTGTGTGCATCATTATTTGGATAAAATTGAATAAAATAGAATAGAATGGTTTTATTCTGTTCTATTCTAATAATAATAATTGAATAGAATAGAACCTACCTATTGACAAATAGCACTAACGACCAAAGAGTCCAACGACACCGGCTCAATTCCATAGATAAATGGCGGCGTTTGTTTTGAAATATTTATCCGTTGTGTTTGAAAGTCGCTGTCACTCCTTTTAGGAACTGTGTTCGACTTTGTTTTATAGTTTAAATTCAATGTATCATTAATTGCACCCGCAAATATTCTCAGCAATATGGCAGGTGAATATATATCGTTTGAAAGTGTGCCCGAATGGAACCATTTACAAATTAGCGAAGAGCTGTTTCGAGCGAAACATCAAGAACCTCTCTTAGAATATAAAAAAGAAATAAATACGCTAATGCGAGATGTTCAGAAACACCTGTCCTTCGTCGACGATATATCCAAAAGAAGTATAAAAAGTGAAGCAGAAAGAGTATCTAACACTAAAATACTTTTACATCAATCCAGAGAAGAACGCGATAGATTAAAGTGCGACACTCTGGAGTTTTCGGACTTAAACGGTAAAATGAAGCATACTTGTAGCGAAATGAACGAACGACTTAAAACGCTCGAACATGAAGCTCAGGAACTGATGCAATGTAAGTGTTTTTCACTTAATATTATTTCAATTTTCCACGGTGTTAATTTTGTAGCATACATAAATGCAGTCCTCTATTATTCTTATATTGGTAGCCAATCTTGACAAATTTCTTCAGCACACAAACGTACACTTTTCAAATATTCACATTAAATGTCCATTCTGCAAGATGCTACACTGATCGGGCGTTTTCACTATTTAATTTGCTATTGATTTATTTTTTTTAGTGAAAAAAGCCTTTGCGACTGAAGTGAAGTCTACATACAACGCTTTTATTCTGGCAAAGGACTATTACAAGGATAAGTTAAAAATGTATTTCTCGATAGAAGGATCTTCGGATGCGGAAGAAATTACAGTTCTTGTTGAGTTTTTCACTTCAAAGCGGAAAAAGGAATCCAAATACTCTGTTACTATTGGGAAAGTTAAAAGTACAGACAAATGCAGATGTAAGTATATATTTACAATCATTTCCAACTCCTAAAAATGATACAAAAATTAAATAAATGTTTATCACAACAGACAAGAGAGACATTTGAAGAGGGATGTAGTAGTCTAGGCATTTACATTTACCTGGCTGGTTTAAGCGACACTTTACACACTGTGTGACATTCACCATTCTGCTTATGTTAAAACGTCCACGTTTCCTCAACTCTTCCATTTGTTGACTTTTGCGAAGTAAAATGAACTCTCTTAACACGAGTTTTCACTATATTAGAGAGGTAGAAACGTTATTATTAATTATGTGTACAGACCATTTGTAATTTTATACTTATCTTTGTCAACAATAAAAAAATAAAAAAAGAGCTGAAGCTTTTATCGCGCTGGTGAGATTCATCCGGCTGAACGATTTCACCTATTCGGCAACACCTGAAAACTATTTTTCAATTTTTATGCTTCTTATACCGGTTCGTCAAATCAACAAGCTTTTAATCAACAAGCATTTAATCAACGGAGCGTTCTTAACAATTTTACATCGATTGATAAGGTGGTTGATAGGTTTCCTCGTTAAGGTTTAAAAAATAATCAGATAATTTTTGATAATCATTGTTCAATAAGTCCACTTATTATTCACTACACATTGTGACATACATACAATACTCACACACCCATACACACATACACACCCTATATAAATATACTCACCCTTTCACACCCTATTTAAAACTGTACAATAATAAAACTGATACATTAAAACAAGTGCGACACATTATATATATAAATATATTTCTACCGACGTATTGAAACCATTGTATCAATTCTATAATGTCTTTTGTTTTTATGAGAAAAATAAAATAAACAATATGTTGAGTATATCCAAATGTTTGTAGACAGGCTGGATTTCACTCCTTAAGGAGTTATTAAAATTTAGATCTTAATAACTCTGGAGGGAAAACCAACCTATGTAATATAAATTACGAGAGGTTTTACTGTACTGTAGTACTAATATCCAGATACTACTATCTCAGGAATCTTAATGATCCCACTAGAAAAAAAACTCGAAATCTATTGTGATTTAAATTTTTAAACTAAAACACTATTTTTTAAACAATATTTTGAGTAACATATTAGCTGGAATATAATGCAATGTTTTTTACTTGAAATATTTTCTTAAAAAAAACGTTTGCGTTATATTCAAAGTTAAAGATTAGCGAATTTTTCCTTTCCTTCCTGCTCCAAATATATAGGCCGGGCTAAAACTGTATGTCTCTCAATAATAATAATAACGCGCTGCCCGGTTATAGAGATGCCATTTCGCTCTATTTCGTATTCGGTTAGCGACAACTTCACTTTGCTGGAGGCCATTATTGTTTGGTTTGACAACAGACATTTTCATCGCTGTTCTTTGTTTTGCTCCTAAATAATGTGGAAATTTCTTTATTATAATAATAGAAGACGAATTATAAAAATATAAGTTGAAATAACCCTGTAATAATAAATATGTAAAACCTATCTTTTGAGGAAAAAAATACATAGGTATATTTAAAAGTCATTTCAACGCAAATTAATATTGATTTGGCCATTCTAGACCCAAGTATGGCCCATTATTTTGCTGTAAACTGTAGCTAACTTCGCGATTGATTATCCTAGATAATTTTTTTAGCATATGGGCGGCTGTATAAGCTGAGGTATGTCCAAATGTGAGGTTTTGTCTGTAGTGCTCAGCGCATTAGCTTACCACGCAAGAGGTCTCGAGTTTAATTCCCGGCATGGCTGACATGAAATATTCTAGTGTAAAAAGGTGTTTTTACACTAGAATATTTCTTAGTCCCTGGACTGACATCTGAAGAGTAAGATTGATCATCTTACCTTCACGTAACAAAAATGATCAAGATACGCTGCGATTGGTGTACCAATGTATTTCCCTATGCACCGTTAGGTGTGGAAAGGGAATGATTATGATGTCCAAATGTTTGTACATAAACACTGGTCAAAATTGATATCATAACAGAGATGGAATTTTTAAAATGTTTTTTTGTTTTTTTCTAGTGGTCAACATGAAGCCCAAGTTAAAAATATTCTCCGCACTTTCCAAACGACTTGAAGAGACTAACGATATATCAGGATTACTCTGCTGTGTGCGGAAATGCTTCATAAATTTACAATCTCAGCAATAAGTACAAGATATGTTAGTTATATTGTAAGCATTCACAGCTGTAACTTGACTCTTTCAAAGTAATTTTGTGGTTCGTACATTAGAGCATCTGATTATAGGTATAAAAAAATATGTTTTTACTGACTTTGCTTTTTGAATTGTATATAAATTATGCAGTAATCTATAGATAATGTATGTATGTAGATTGTATGTAAAGTATTCCATAGAGTAACACCATCATATTGGATAAATAAAATCACACCCCAGAAAAACAGTGGCTCAATTGAAACTCATTTTTTACAAGAGGGCAGTTACGCACCCGCGCTATCAATAAACTAACATTCATTGGCAAAAACAAAGCCACAATGTAATTTCTATTCGTTTGTGCCATCTAGTTTTATGTTTTCAAAGATAACAATGGCATAATGATCATTGTGCCACTATTATTTCTTAAATTTCAGTTAAAAAACATAGTGCTACATTGACATTTTTGCTTTAAAATATTCTTAAGAATTATGCTTATTGTGCGGAAATAAATATATTTTCAGGAACATTTTTCTGCTACTCAACTCAAAAATGTCAATTTTGGACTTGTGCTATTATTATTTCTCAGGTGCAAAATATATCCTTAAATGGTACTAAAAAGTTTTTCCCTCATCTGTAAAAAAGTCATGCTTATAATTTCTTAAATTCATCCATATAAACATATTTTGTATCAACTTGTGGCCCGGTTTTCACCTCGTCGTGTATGCCAACCGTGCGTCGAGGTCTCGGGTTCGATTTCTCCGGACAAGACCGATGTGAAATATCGGTTCAATAGGTAGTTTCACCGTAATATTTCACAGTCCTTGGACTGGCTCCTGAAGTATGACTGAATCATCTTGTCTTCTTATCATATATGATCGCTTATACACTGCGGTTGGAGTACCGATGCAGCTAAGGAAATGACGAGGATGAGGTCCGGTTGTTTGACCATCAGTAAAAGTAAAAAATTGTTAGTATTCTAGTAATTAGTAACTACGAAGCTTTTAAACAGTTCACTTTTTGTAAAAAAACGGAATATTTTTTCTAAATTATTAATGAATACATATCGTGGTGTAATTACTACGACGAGGTAACTTCAAAATTAGCATTTTCGAGTTGACCACTAACACATTTTTCTATCCTCCACCATGAATGCTGCAAATAAACAAGTCTTGCATTCAAATCATCAATATTATTCAAATGCATAACAATTTGTCTATTTGCAGCATTTATTAACTTAACACACTTCGGTCGGGAAAGGTATTGCTTCTGCGGATAGCTGGCGACGGGCGAAAATAAAGGCGCCGCGCAAATTTCTTTAATTTGTTTAAAATCACTATATTTTCGAAAATATTAAAATATTTCAATAAAAATTTCTACATACTAACTCAGCATATCCAAGCTATACAATTACAAACCAAAACCAAATATTATTTGTAATTCAACATCATTTTGGTTAAATATTTTAAGTAAAACTCGATTTCTATTTTATAACATTACATATTTTGTATAAAAAAAGGAGGTTTGCATTGCTATTTGATAATTATGTACATACAGTTAAGACCTTAACAAAGAGATTGGTATAAAATATTCATATAAAAACATTGTATAATTCCTTCTTTTTGCCTTTTAAATAAGGCCGGCGCAAAAGGTATTTCTACCCTTTCCGCCGTTAAGCATCAATCCACTGAACGGCTAGAAATACCTTTCCCGCTCGAAGTGTGTTAAATCAACTCGAGAATCCTGATTTTGAAGTAACCTAGTTGCAGTAATTGCCCTGTAATATTACTTCTGATCTTTAACTCTAGGAAATCCTATAAAAAATGGCTGAAATATTCGGAAGGGAAATATTAAAGTCTAGGATTATAATATTGTAATTCCAATAGCATGCGGGGTGCAATAATACTTTTATATTAAACTTGTCATCGATTGAACTTGAGATTTATTATATGGTAACTCAGTCTACTCTAGTCGGCCTCGTGGTGTAATGGTCAGGGCATAAGCCTACCATGCAAGAGGTCTTGGGTTTGATTCCAGACATGGTTGATATGAAATATTATTTAAAAGTGTGTTTTTTCACTAGAATATTTCATAGTCCCCAGACTGGTTTTCTGAAGCAAAAGACTGATCACCTTACCTTCGTGTAATACAAACGATCAGGACACGCTACGATTGGTGTACTAATGCGGTGCCCTATGCGCCATTAGGTGCGGAAAGGGAATGATGATGAACACGAAGCAATGATCAATATACATCCTACGGAGTAAGTCTATAAAATAAGTAATCCACAATTAGTAGTTATGTAACAAATGATGTATGTATTGATTGTGTAAGCATAAAATAAAACAATATTATATAAAATATTAAGGTTTATTGTACAAACATTAATTTACACATATCCCTATCTTGATTTGTAAGTTAATATTTCTTATTACAAATATATGGTCAACATATTATTACCTAAATAAAATTATTTCAAATATAATAAAAAATATTTATTTTGATGCGAGTCGCTCGTAAATTAAAACACACCTAGCTCAATAATACACATATAATATGTACTGAGGATATGTACTCTGTGCTGTGACAAACAATTCCAGCGTTTGTTCCCCATTATATTGGGAAAATATACATGTAATATATTACTGCGCTAAAACATATTTCCATACTAATTTGTGCAGAGTTCACAAGTGAATAAGTATTCGGAAAAAATATTTCATTGATCTTTGTGACATTTTAGAATTCCAAATTTATGATAGGTATTATTTTTATATCAAACATAAGTTACTAAATTTAAAAATGAATGCATTTCTCATTATTAGAAGAAATGAAATTTGTTGAATGATTACGAAAACCTTACAATAACATATATAATTTTAAATGCCCTTTTTTTAAACAATGAAATACTTTTTACGCAATTTGACACAATTAAACTGAATGATACATATTACTTAGTTAATTAAATACATAACCAGTTTTAGAATTCCAACCCATGCATTGTAATAAACAGTTTGTTCTGTCAAAAAAGAGTAGATATCATAAAAATCAGAACTATAACAAATTTTAACACAAACAATATAAAATTATAAGAGGCTCGTTTTGTGACTGCAAAAATTGGTTACAACTTTCTATTTCAGTGTTACTATAAGAGGAAGCCACAAAAACATCTTTTCTGACCATACATTATGCCAGTGATATGTACAATTGTTTCATACCAAGTCTCAATATTCAGAAGTTCCAATTATGTAGGTATACACGCATGGAAGACTAAAGACAATTAAATTTCGTATGTGTGAAATGTACAAGCAAGATTAAACTTCAGTCCATAAAATAAAACAATGAGGAGAAATCTGAGTTTATCTGACATTTCAAAGATTTACGGATACAATTAAATAGAGTTAATCAATTTAAGGAAACTCCTCTAGTACCTAGCTCGTACAATAAACTAATAACTGTGGTAGTTTCGTACTTAAATCGATTAAACGATATTTAAATTACATCATAAAGTGTATAATTGTTGTAAATTTCTATAGACTTAATTGTTCAAGCAATTTAAAATAAAAATATTGCATTGGCACAACAAAAATGAATGTTAAAAAATTGCAGAACTAAAGTTTCTCGTGATAATTAAATATCTTAATGAATCTTTAAATACACAAAGGTACATACACATATTATACAAAATGTGGCACGAAAAGAGAATGTAAATAACTGTAAGGATAATAACCGATACATTCTCAAAATTTACAATATTATGATTGAAGAAATAAAAAGGGGAAAAATCTGTGTCCACGGGGAAAATTAGATCAAATTTTTACTGAATAACTACATAACACATAAGTTAACTTACGCGCTAATTTAATGTTTCACTCTGCATCCGATCAGAAATAATTAAGTTGCATAAAAAATTAGACCCTATATAGGTTGTTTTACTTGATTACATGTTTTTTTCCTCACATTGTCGCTTATGAGCCTAACAAATCTTAAACAGGCATATTTCCGAAGGATGTTTGATATTATCTAGAGAGCAAAATGGGAAATAAATTGTGGTAGAGCGAGGAGTGTAGTTTGGACCTCTGATCTAGAAGTATACAGCACTACCACGGGACTGCAACAAATCTAGTGGATTATTTGAAGTATGTAGAATAAAAGAAGCAGATAATTTACGGAGTATATTTTTGTGGCAAGCGTAGTAAATAACCACATTTTAAAAACAATAAGAGGAGCTAAAATACGTACAAATTGTCTTTGGGTTTTTCTACAAACATAAATATACTGTTCATTTTTATCACCAATTTCCCCTGTGGACGCAAATCAGTAGTTTAAAATATAAGGTTAGGAATATTCCAATGCATAATGTAGATGAAACATTAACGGAAGCGTGTCATAGTGAATGTGTTTGCAGTATGTAATGTTTGGATAATAACTATAATTTGTCAGTCTTTTCTTCGTATTATAAGAACATCCAACACATATGTATAAAATTTCCATTACGACTATTAACAACACATTACAATACATGTGAAGTAAAATACAGAAGCTAACACTTGTATAGTAATTTATTTCATTTTACTCAATTATCAACTACAATAAAATATTGTCGCAATAAAATCAACATAATATAATAATACGTAATAAATAATGATCTATTTCAACTAAATGCTTTTGACATGTGAAGACTCTAAAACATTTTTCAAAAACAAATACAAAACTTTTGTTTTTAATGTCGCAAGTTTGATTCTCAATTCACAATAATTAAATGTGATTTTTTTCAAGTGTGTAATTCATTACTATATTGAGTCTTGGCCTGTTAATAATTATTTGAGAATCCATTTTTCAAAAAAACATACATATCTGGGGGTTAATGGTAAGTGTCAAAAAGGCATCAGAAAGTACGCCTAAATAACCATTATTTAAGTGCACACTTTGGTACTTTGAGAAACTTATAAAAAATGTGTTTGTCACACGTTTAAAAAAAAAAGTTTTTGACATATTTTAAAGCAAGAAATATCTGTTCACAAAAAAAGGAATTGAGATTTTTCGTGAAAGGCACCACAAAGAATTTAAAAAAAATATTTTTAGTGTTGAAAGAAATGTTTTTTTCAATTTAGATAATTTTATATGAAAAATCACTATAGAAATAATAAACTTTTTTGACATGGGCACTTCTAGCACTAACCCCCAGATTTATATTACCAGGGGATTACTTTACACACTGTATAGCATTCGCCATTCTGGCTATGTTTGAAATTAGATTTTTATTTCCGTATAAGTTTAAGAAATGTGCATCCGGACTTGAGATAAAACTTTTTCAGAACCTCACTTTAGGACGATCTAATCAGAATATTAGAGACCTCTTACTTAAATGTAAATATAAAACTGTCGGCCTTTAAAACGGTTAGCGCGTTTGCCTACCATGTGAGAGGTCTCGGGTTCGATTCCCGACATGGTTGATATGAAATATTTATTTAAAGGGGTGTTTTCACACCAGAATATTTCATAGTCCCTGGACTGGTACCTGAAGCGTAAGACTGATCATCTTACCTTCATGTAACAAAAATGATCAAGATACGCCGGGATTGGTGTACCAATGCAGTGCCCTATGCACCATTAGGTGCGGAAAGGGAATGTTCTTGTCAAAATATAAAACTAAATTAAATAATATTAAAAAAATAATGAAAATAAAAACTCATAAAAGGAGATAAAAATGGGATATTTTTGCTTGTTATTTACTTTGTAATATTAATAATCAAGAATCATTTATAAAAAAAAAATGTTACACGTCATTATTTAGAAAATACATTTCATTTTTAGTACATACATAGGTCCCATAGGGGGCATTAAAAGTGACTGTAAAATAAAAAACAAAATGCACACCAGTTTGAATTTCTTACTTACAGATTTAGAAAGGCCATATTGACATTCACAAAACAGCATTTTACATATTTATACACCGTTACAAATGTATAATGATTAGAAACAGCAAAATATAAACAATTAAAGCTTTCAAATACACTGGAATAATAAGTTTGCATATATTATGAAAAACTATGTACACATTCAAACTATATAATATGTCAAATTATCAACATACAGATAATATACACACTTATATACTGTAAATCACAAAGGAATCTAGTGGCTGCGCTTGTGTACCGCGATGATCAAATTGTTTTATGTTGAATTACTTTTTTCAATACACCAAATAACCATATTAACATCAAAATTTAATCTATCAATTCCTTCTGACAACTCCTTCAACAAGCCAACAGAACCAATGAAACAAAAATTACAAAACAGAGTTGTTTAAAGGGTTTTTCAATTTGAATTGTAAGTTGGCACGTTTTTCATAACATGGTAACTTCATTCTATGACGTCAATTGCATCAACTTTTGTACTACAAATGGGCTTATTGAGCGTAGCAGATCTGATCCGACATGAAATTGAGAATTATTATCACAGTTTAAAGTAGAATATTTAAAAAGGTTAGGAATATTGAAATGAAGACTATAGTTATATTATTAAATTTATTGTTTCACCATTTACTTTGTGGTATAACATTTAAAATAATATATTGTAAATAAACTTTGAATTTTTACACCACACACGAGTTTAATATTAGTTAGGACACGACACGTTTCGGGTATTTGAATAACCCATCATGAGAAACTTGTTGCGTTTTAATTTCTAACTAATATTAAACTCATTTGTGGTGTAAAAATACAAATTGTTTTATTTATAATAAACATATTTTAAGATTATGATTTTGGAAATGTTTTCCGGTTTGTGTAATAACCCTTTCTAAGAAAAGCATCGCTCTGTCGCAGCCATAAAAATATATTTTAGAGTTTTCAGTTTGGTGATCATTACACACATTTTTTATTGATTGTTATCTAATTCTGTACAGTTTTATTTTATTTGACCTAATTTTTTTTA
>NW_028278805.1:0-95665 GCF_059751315.1 Micrasema longulum
TGTGTTGTCATACTTATAAATAAATCCGCTATTAATAAGCAAGTACTTACCTCGAAAATTTCTTTAACCCTTTAAAATAATTGCTACGAAAAGAAATACATCGACCTATTAATGTTTTTAAAAAATTGCGTGGAAAAAAGTAGGGAGGGTGGCCCCACTAATTTTCAAAAATTTACTTTTATATTTTGATAGTCTGGCAACTGCACCCTTTTTACTATTTCCACCCATCTTACAATTGAAGACATGAGTGAATAAAGGTGTCATGTTGCAAATTTAAACAAAATGAAGGTGTGGTTTTATCAATAATTGTACTATAGTCCTTAAAATATAGCTTGATTAGAATGACAGTTGTCAGCAAAAGCGACGACATGACTTTGTAGTAACATCTAAGGAGTGATTTATATTGAAACATGAGAACTCATTCGTACCTGGCATGCTAATTAATTTTTTTAATACAATTCTTTACATATAAATTAACATAATTATATAAAATCAGCTTTAAAACTAAAATAAACCTAATTGATAACGACATTCTTACAAGGTTACATCATTTCGCAAAAATTTTAGAGATGAGACAAATTAATCATTGTAAATCAATCGGAATAAAAAATTATTTATTTATTTTTGTTCATGAAAAAAGTATTTAATGTCATATTTTTCAGTAAGTAATTGTTTTAAACACACTAAAATAGGAGGCTTGTTTTTGCATTTGGATATCAATTTTCGGAAACAGAGTCTTATGTTTGCATGAAAAAACTGATAAAATCTATTTGATCGGTACACGATCAGTGATCAATAATTTCTCATCACTAGTGACATGCATTTGGCAGCTGTCATTTTAATCAAGGTATATTTTAAGGACTATAGTTTTGGAAACTTTAACCCCAGATATCTCTGCTTTTTGTTTTTTCACCTTTTTCCACTGATGTCCTTAATTCTGTGTCATTTAGGTAAATAGGAACATGTCACTCAAATTGAGAAAATGAGTTTAGTATGCAGTTCTACTTTGTTAAGTCTATGGAAGGTTGGGTAAAAAATACAAGTTGTTTCAATAATAAAATTGGTTGATGTATTATTCAAAAGTACTATTGGGTAAACGAATATGTGTAACTTGCATATAAATTGCTTTTAACAACATGAAAAATTCATATGATATAAGAAACACAATTTAATTATTTTTACAGCTTCACCCATTTCATCCTTAAGTCTAAGCATTTAAGATCAGCTAATGGTGACTTTTACCTCTTTACGTAAATGCCACGCAATAGGGAAATATCACATACTAGGAATATCATATAAACATGTGAACTGTCTTTAGAAAGATTAATTGTATTTTCAAAATCAATGTGAATATTGTGGAGAAATGTTTTCATACATAATTTGTTTAATTAAATTGTTAAAAAAATGTCTACAAAAACAGGACGTGTTTGGCCCCGACAGTCAAGATTCGTGATGTTTCATTTAAATTTAAACTGTCGTAAAGTTCAAAATTTAACGGAATCGTGATGTATTAGGAGCGTGGCCCATGCGATTTTAGCAGAAATTATAAATTAAAAATATATTTTTTACTTTTTTGTATTTTTAAAAAAATATTTGTTTGGACCCCTGTATTTTGTAGCCTTACGTGTCATGTACAAGGCTCGGGGACTCAGAAAAAATCGTTTTTGTTTATCTTGGAAATGGGATGTTCGATCGCTGATTTTGGTTTATTACCTTTATGAGTCCAATCACCATTGTTGCAAAGTTCAAGAACAATGGCGCGTGACAACTACTTTCAACTACAGTGTGGATATCTGTTAAGGATATTCCATCTTTCCCGCATTCTGCTTCAAGATTATGGCGTTGCAAACTGAAAAATAGGCACTGCAATAACAGATGTTCGATACTCTGCGAAGAAATATCACCGCATGGACAATAGTCATCTTTCCTTAATTTAAACCTATATAGATAACTTCTCATAACTCCGTGTCCGGTAAAAATTTGGGTCTTTTCGAAAGTACTTTAATGATGATGACGGAAGTTTACTGCATCAGCCAGCGTTGGGTTTAGTGATTTTACCTGTAGAAGAAGCGCGGTAATGATCCTCCCAACGCTGCTGCGTATTTTGTTTTATACAGCGTTTAGCAAAGCTAAGGGGAAATTCTGAGAAGAAAGATGCTGTTCTTTTACAAGTTGCGGCTCTTGCTCGTTCATCCGCTCTCTCATTTCCTACGATACCAGCATGTCCTCTTATCCAGCATATTTGAATGATCATCCCTCTTATTTTTAGATGCTTAATTTTACTCTGAATATCTACAATGAATGGATTCACCGACCGAGTATCAGTTATAGCTTGAACGCCCGAACGATAATCTGATAATATTTTTGCAATAACCCATAATTTTTTTTACTTGACAGTATTTCATAGACCCTTGCCAATTTAAAATTGTAAAAAAGTGATATTTCCCTTTTATTGTCAACATAGGTCTTTAATCAAAATACTAAAATGTATGATTTTCCGGCCGGTTTTTGTACCAATTGGTTGCAATCCAAACTTTTCTATACATCCTTTCACATTAGTTTGAAATGTATAATTCTGAACCACATGTGTCCACAGGGGACATTTGCCATTATCGTTTATATAATTTAACAGTATATAGTTTAAAATTATTGTATAATAATGTGTTTTTATTGCAAAACATATATTTGAGAGTACATATTGTTATGTATATTTTATAAGCAATAATTAATAATTTGTAAGTTATTTAAATTAAATTATAACTAATTTCTACTGCTGTCTTTTTATTTATTCTAATTATTGTGTTATAGAAACCCAACTGAGTGGATTATTTATAGAAAAAAAAAAACTCTTCAATAAAGTTTGCCTCTGTTAAATGGTTAAGACGTTTGGCTCATGCAGGGAAGATTTCAGGTTTGATCCCCGGTAAGAACACAAAAGTATTTTTTCTCGATCTGGGGTGCTATTTTATTTTTATTTTTTGCACAACGGGCCAGAAGGCCCAATTACCGTGGTGAATTACATCACAGAACACCACATTACATCACAAAAATCACATATAATTTTTGTGTTCTCACCGGGAATCGAACCCGGAACCTTCCTTCTATTATGAATCTTCTCACGGGGGTAGAGACGATTTCTCCTTAAGGATTTTTATTTTTTGCATGCGACTACACTTTACTTCATGTACGGCCGCACAGATGATTGAACATCACATTTAAAAAAAAATTTAGTCAATATGTATAATTTTTTTTTCAAACCACTGCGCAGAAATTGGCTTATTGTAATCTTAATTTTTCATCAAAATAATTGGTTGATTACAAAGAGAAGATTCTCAATTGCGCTGGTTGCGTACAGATATAATGACTTCATACTGCTGTAGATGTAGCTGATCCACATGTATAACACCCTTCGGCTAGTTCATGAATAGGTTTTTTCCCAATTAAAATAAAATAACTTTGTTTTTAACCACTAATTTTTATTTTTCACCGACCGGTTTCAAAGCAAACAAGCTTCTTTGTCAGGGTTTACATAACTAATGAATTGATTCCTTTTTATTTTATTTCTATCGTGTTCACTAAATACTACACGTGGACCCAATACATCAAGTGGTTTTTTCTTACACAACACTTGTTTGCCTTGAAACCGGTCTGTGAAAAATAAAAATTAGTGGTTAAAAACAAAGTTGTTTTATTTATTTTATTATAATGAATAACCACAAAGTTAGTGCTTCATATATAAACTTTATAAAATTAAAATATTCAAGAGATTTTTAAGATAACCTTTGTACATTTAGGTTTTCAATAAATGTTTAAGGGTTCTCCTTAATGTAATAACTAAGCACTTGTTTCATACACGGGGGTTCTGGATTCATGTCCCGGCAAGATCACAATAATGTATTAATGATTTTTATACAACCTGGGTGTTCTGTGCTACGATTCACCAAGGCGACTGGGCCTAGCCTGCTACAGTGCAAATATACATATTATCATTTATTTTACACTTTATATACAATTTATGGGAATGATGATGATGATATATCTACATATTTTTTTTAAAAAAGGAATAACCCGCTACGCCTCTATTTTGAGGCTTGTCAGCAGGTGGGATAGAGGGGATATGGAAGGTGGTAACGAAAAATACACTACAACACCCAGACCAATTGAGAAAAAATCTTTCTTGGATTTTTTTCTTGCAACTGGCGGGAATCGAACCCGCGACGCCAGTTTCACAGTTGACCGTCTAACCAACTGCGCCACGGCGCCTGTCTTTATATAAAGGCGGGCATATTGCCTCGAGGCAATTTCTTCCTACCTACCCAAACCGTTCAGTTTGAGAAAATTACAAGTACACGGACATATTTTAACAATACAATTTTATATAAAAATTTAAAACAAAAATTTACTAAAATAATTACACCATACTATGAAGAGAGGAGAGGTGATAGGATGGAAAGAAGAAGGAGAAAGGAACAACTCGAGCATTTTGATAGTGACATTTCAATCTTGATTTAAGTGTAAATAAAGGAAAGGGCGTCTCTAACATTAGTGGGTAGATTATTCCACAATCGAGCAGCTACTATTCTGAAGGAGGAGGCAATATATAATAATTATATTATTAAATATTGAATGTTAGCATTAGTTTTCTATTTTTTTCCAAATGAAGAGAACAAGAGGACAACAATAAAAAATAGTCAATGTATTCTCTTTCATTATTTACAACTTCCTGCCAACGTTCTACAAGTTTTTCGACCCCTGTGGAGGGGTTCGTCACACAATGTCCGCAATTCGTCATTATTGAAGGAAAGGCCACACAAATTTTTCAAAAGCGGCTGGAAATGAGAAAATCCGACAGTGCGAGGTCTGGAGGCTGCGGAAAGACTTCCCAACGGAGCGTTTGGATGGCATCTTTCGTAATGTTGGCGATTGAAGGCGGGCGTTATCGTGTTGCAGAATAACACCATGTGGCCGAATTCTGTCGTCTGGCTGAAGCCACCCATACCATCCAGTTTCCTATTATGTAGGCGATGTATAACCTTTAACCATTTTGTTTTACTTTTAAATTTGGAAAAAAAAGGACACAACTTATGTTAATATAAGGAATGCCCTAAAAATACAAGAATTTGTAAAAATTAATTTTCGTATGAAAATTTAGTAAACCTGACTTATTATAACAATGAGGAACATCAGCCCTACGGGAAATTGGATACAATAAATGTTTTCTTGCGTGCGGTAAAAATTGGAGCATTAAATTGTCTGGCAAAGTTTCCTGAAAATGCACTAAAAAAAAACATTTCAATAAAAACTAACTACTTTGAATGACGTCACTGGTTCATATGAATCAACCTATGATATGAGAGTTATGGAAGACTTCCGCTTTGCTTACCGTGAATGGACCAATGGGAAGAACTGATAGAGAATAACTGGAAAAGAACCTCTGACGTCACATGTGGAGTTATTTTAGAAATACATAACTTTAATAAATGTACTTTTTATTTAATATTCATATTTTTACTATTTTAGAATTCAATTATATTTCCCCTCTCCTCCTGCATTCATAATAAATTAGTGTCAAATCTGTAATTGGTCTTACTTTTTTTAATTGTTCTTTTGTACCTTGTTTTATATAAAGACTGTATTTATAAATAAATCTTAGCGCCAAAAAGCATCTAGATACGCTGCAATCGGAGTGCCCTATGCACCACTGGATGTGGATAGGGAAATGATGATGAAAATGGCTGAATGGTCCAGAAAATGTTATAGAATAATACCAAAAAGAAATGGGTAAGATAATAATATAAGTATTATAGAATATAATTGTTGACATATAATAAATAAATAAAATAATATTGCCACAGAAATTAAGAACATTTAAGAGAAGGTAATATATAGAAATCTAGGCATCTCAAGGACCTATGATCTGTCATTGGCTGGTGTTTAAGTGGCCACTTTACAGTCTTTGTCTACAAAAGTTAGGACAAACTCAAAATATTGTTGATTAATCCACCTGGCCCATGAAGAAGCATAGAAATTGAAAAATCTAATTTTCAGGTGTATTTTTTTTTATTTTTTTTTACAATAAACATAAATGTAAAACAGAGTATTAAAAAAATAAAGCATAATTACATAGCAATGAAATACATATTAATAGTAAACAAAAAAATCCCACAAAGGCATGGCCTATTCGTGGGTATACAAGAAAATGTTAATGAATTTTTACTCCTATAATAAATAATGGACAGTTATAATATTTTTGTGTAACATAAGAAAGAAAAAATAAGATATTCTGTAAAAAATAATATGGTATTTTTTATAGTAATTAAAAAAGGAAATAAACAATATTGAAAAAAACACAAAAATATTCCTTATTATTAAAGGGCAACAAAATAAATCATAGAAAAAAAGAGTTCTTATCTTTAGTTTGAATCCAGGATAGTGCGTGTTTTTTAAAAGAAGGAAAATTTTGAAAGTTTGTAATCAATGAAAAATTATCAGTAAAAAAAGAATAAAAAATTTTTGGGCCTATAAAATATGCATGTCTCTGTGCGAGCCTCGATTTACAATGTGCTATTTCTAACACACGATTTCTTCTTTGACTTGATGCCTTGTATGTAGGAGAAATTATTATTTTTTAAATTTATACATACATTACACATTTTACAAAATGGCACAAAAAACACTCTGCTTGTACTAGGAGTAGGCTCAGTATATGAAGGGTCGGCAAGCCAGAAATATTAGTAAGCCTGATGTTGCAATCGGTTCCTATATGGGCAAATGCCTGTTCTAAGAAACCGATTTGCTGTGACAAATATGGTTCTCGAATATGTTTCCTATAAATAAAAATAATGTTGAAGAAATAAAAAAACACTTATTAAAATAATCAAATAAGATGAATCTCGCCCGCATACATAAAGATTTCATTTTTTTTAATTCACAAACATCAACAGATGAAAGAATTGAAGGAATACAGATGTTCAAATATGGGCAGAATGGTGAATGTTACACATTGTGTAAAGTGGCCACTTAAACCAGCAGTTGACAGGTCATATTTTTATTTATTTATTTAACACTTTATTTACATATACAATATATATATATATATATAAGGGCAGGCATATTGCCTTAAAGCAATTTCTTCCTACCTACCCAAACCGTTCAGTTTGAGAAAATTACACATACATGGAATCTTACAATTTTATACAAAAATTAAAAACTAAGATTACCAAAATAAAAATATATTAAAAAATTAACACTATACTATGAAGAGAGGAGAGGAGAAGGGAAGGAAAGAAGAAGGATAATTATCCTTTAAAGGAACAATTTAGATAGTAGCATTTCAATATTGACTTAAAAGTAAATAAAGAAACTAAACGTCTAAGCGTCTTAAACATTAGTGGGTAGATTATTCCACAATCTAGCGGCTACTACTGTGAAAGAGGAGGCAAGAAAATTAGAGCGATGAAAGGGTATTAAAAGGGTTCTCTCGTTACAAGAACAAAGAGATAGTCCGTGTTGCGATAGAGGTTGGATGAGCTCTCTCAGATAAACAGAGTAAGTGGGATATTGTGAAGAAGTGATAGAATGTCAATGTTTCTTCTATGCTCGATACTGAGCCACTGTAGTTGCGTGCAGTATTCGGTTATGTGGTCGAATTTGTGAAGATTAAAAGATATAACGTATACAAACATTCTAAAATCGTTCAAACTTATCAAGCAATTCAGAGTAGTAGTTCTTAGATCTTTCATATTTAGGTTTTTGTCATTCTTTTATAGTTAAAAGGTCCAAGTTCCTATAGTGTACATTAAAGAACTGTTTTTAAATAAGTTATATCCCAGATAGCAGTGAAACTTGGTACAAACTTGATTTAAGATTGATGGAAGGTTGAAAAGAAAAATTTGACGCGACAAGTTTTTATCAAAAGTTGCTGGAATATTGTTATGACAAATTTGAAGAGACAAGTTTCGACAAAACTTGCTGGAATCTTGTTATGTCAAGAATGGTATTTCAGAATCCGAAAATCATATAGTGATGATCAACACATTGCCATATACATAAAAATATGGAGGGAATTCCTTTTTTTATTTTATTTTATTTAAACTGTTATATTTAATCCCAGGACTTTTCTACAATACCGATTTTTTTTTGGCACCACAACAGGCCGTGAGGCCCAATTACAGTGGTGAATTACAGCACGGTACGCCCAGCCTTAAGAAAATCACATTTAATTTTTGTGTTCTCACCAGGAATCGAACCCAGAACCTTCCATGTGTGAGCCAAATGTCTTAACCACTACACCACGGAGGCCGCCGAATTAAATTAGTGCATGGCAAATATCTAAAAAAGTGGTTTATTCCAAACAACATTCAGATTGGAAATACTATCAAAGTCATAGAAAAATTATATATTTCACCGTTTTTGTCCGTGGGTTTCATGTCATTTTTAATTACGCATTTATCATTGGACGGTTTTCCGGCGATTTTAAAACTTTTAATATTGTCGAAGTGTTAATACTCAGTTTGAAGGATAAACTATTGATATGCCACTAAAGAAAAACACATTAAAAATGAGCTTTTGTTGCACTCGACAAAACCGTCTTGTCAAGAGCTCTTTAAAAGTAAGTATGATATTCATATCTCATCCACTGCATAATAGTGCTTACAATAGTTTAAACTGATTGATTATTAAATATCACAAACATTTTACTATTATTGAATTGAATTGATTGAATTATGTTTTATTTACAGAACGAAAAGGCTGTTGATAATATATATATATATATATAATAAACCAATACTTTAACCCCGAGGCTCTTATGCTTCACAAAAGTTAACAGATGGAAGAGTTGAGGAAATGAAGATGTTTAAACATAGGCAGAACGCTTAATGTTAAACAGTTTGTAAAGTGGCCACTTCAACCAGCCAATGACAGTACATAAGCCCAGTAAATACCTAGACTTCCATATGTCCTTCCCAAAATGTTTTCCCTTTGTTGCAACAAATTTAAATTTGAATATCGGATACTTTTTACCATGAGAAATCCCGCTAGTCGAAAAGCCAGTAAGTCATAAAACAGTTTTATTTATTTGTTTCAGAGTTGAGAGACAAAATAATGCACTGGACTCTGATCTCCAGTCAATTGACATGAATTATTTGTCATCACATCATCTGACTTTCTTGGCTAAAATAGCCCGTAATTTTATTATTTATTCAAAATAAATATACTGAGTAATAATAATAAGATATTTTATTTAATATTAATATTTTTAAGAAGCTTCGTGTTTTTTGTTTGTGTTTTTTTTGTTTCGTTTTTTTCTGTTTTTTTTGTTGGGTTTTTTTGTTTTTTGTTTTTGTTTTTTTTCTCTCTATTTTTTTTGTTTTTTTTTTGTTGTATTTTTTGTTTTTTTTTGCTTAGTAAATCCAAACTTGCATGATGTTTGTTTTTTTGTAAAAAACAAACATCATGCAAGTTTGTTGGGTGGTAACTAGGAAGTTTGCTTTAAACTTGCCTCAAGTTTACAGAGTTGCAATCTCAAACTTGGGTCAAGCTTGAACTCTTGATACTTCAAACTTGATACAAGCTTGAGGCAAGTTTAAATTGCTATCTGTATCAGAGGTTCAAGGTTTGAACCCCACTCTACCCCAACTTGATTCCCATTTACTGTGTGACCCCAAAATTGAAAATATTTCGGTAAATCATAAAAACGCAAATATTTTCTCATTTAAAAAATAAAAATTAGTAATGAACCAAAAAGTGCTAAAAATAAACAAATTTACTCATTAAATTTACGACTTTTATTTATATTGTTTAGTTTAGTTAACATTTCTTTTATTGAAATTGTAGTCGTCGGCCTCGTGGTGTAGTGGTCAGCACGTTTATCTACCATGCAAGAGATGTAAGACTGATCGTCTAACAAAATCATAATTATTATTTGATACACAAATTGCGGCGTATTTAAATATTTTTTCTATGTGAAGTTAAGATGATCGGTTTTACCTTCATGTACAAATAAAAAAAAGTGATCAAGATACGCTGCGATTGGTGTACCAAAACAGTGCCCTATGCACCATTAAGTGCAGAAAGGGAATGATATGATGATGTAATTTTCATATAAAATAAAATACATGGTATATAATAAAAGTATAATTAATAAACCTCACTTTTCTAAAAAATACTAGTTTAAAATATTCGTCGTCAGAAAACATAACATTAACACTATGTATATTCTACGATAAATATTATAGCATAATATTCATACCCAAACTTTTAAAAACTTGTGCCCTAAGGTTAGCCAACAGTATAGCACTAAATGACCAAATTATCTTACATAAAGGAGCGTTCACATTTTAAATACTGTTATTGAAAAATGCTAAATTCTAACGAATTTTAAATTAATAGTTCAGTTTTTCCATATAAAAGCCACACCAAATAGAGTTTTGGTGAACTACTTTAAAATTAGGATTTTTTTCCAGTAAAAGAAGTTTCTAGAAAATTTAGCTATATCTACCTACTTTATGTTATTTATATATCTACTAACCACGTGGGGCTATGATATGTATTATGAAGTATTGCCCTTTATAAAAAGTTCAAGCTTTAAAAATACGAAAAAAGTACTTACCTTTTATTTCCCCTTTTTGCTGATAGTCATTATGATAATTAATTGTAAGTCAAGTAATGATATGACAGTTAAAAAAATGTATTGAAAAAATGCGCGTGAATACCCTTCGGTTTATCGCAGAGAAGAGACCACTGAATAAGATTGCTAGGAAAATAAATTTATAGTATCTATGCTGTCTTCATTATTATACTTATATGTATATAATACATTATCTTTGTGAATAAACTTATTAATGATGCTCAATAACCTGTAAATATGTGTTTTAACTATCGCTAATTTAAACTGAAAATTGTTCAATTGAATTTAAATATATCACAAATTTTAGATACACGATCTTTATTTTGCTGTATTAGTACTACTTATATTTTTTTAAGTGTAAAATTTTTATCATGTAGTCATGTATTTTCATTATTGATTTGTATCATAATATTTATATATCTATCTTTAAAGATACAAACTATCATGCCGTTTCCTTGTAAGGTTAGGCAGATAGGATAGAACGCAATATCGCACTTTGTCTTTGCATACATACCCCGCTTCCTCTGCATTTATACATCTTCTCATACACGCACGCCACGCCGATTATTCTGACTTTTGACATGTCCATCTTCAAGTATTTGGTCGTGCCATGTCTTTCTCGGCCTTCCTCATTTTCTGCATCCATCAACATTCGCATCATAAATCCTACCAACCTTTTTTTCGCTGTCCATTCTCTCTACATGACTAAACTTACGCAGCACTCCTTTCTTGATTTTGTCAATAATGCTTCTCTCAGTCTTATATAATGCACAAACTTCGACATTTACACACCTATTTTTGTATTGATTTTAGTATGTAAAAGTCCCGAGTTAACATGATTTTTTTTAGCAGATCGGGACACAAAAATGAATAATGTGCAATAACGGAATTGTGTATTATGTAAAAAAAAAAAGAAAAATTTCGAGGCCATATTTTCCTTCCCATCCCACTTAGATTCTAATAGAGATATTATGTCAGACTTCTCTCATTTCATTCTTATAAGTAATAATTATTTTATAGGAATTAAGAATATCGCTTTGCATTTTAATAGACATAATATAAAAGTCATAAGCTTTTTAAAAAAGCAACTTAAAATACGTTTTATTTATTTTCTAAGATTTAAAAAAAAACTTTCCTTTATAATAAAGAGTTGCAATAACGGAGCTTTTGAAGTAAGTAAGTAAGCTTCTGAACCTAACCGGACCAAAGGGGGGGATTTGAATCCCCCATAGACTGATTTGGTCAATTTCACTTTATGTACATAGCATTCAGAAAACTGAAAAAAATATACGAATGAGTAAAATATGTGTACGCGAAAACATAAATAAATTATTGCACGGTCATAAACACTTCTAACGTTTTATTCTCCTGACGCCATCTACAAGTAGGCGCTGAGGTCGTTTGGTCCCCCCCTTTTAGATCATGTGTAATTTTTGGATGCTTAGTCAATTTTAAAAAATATATATTTTAATTTTAATATGAGTTAATAAACTTTTTAATAATGTAAATAAGGTATAACTTGTTTGTCATATACTTTTAAAGATTAGAAGTCGCGAAGTCAATACACTTGATTATTAATGATTTATTTTGTTCAGTCTAATTAATAATTGCCAATAGACATATGTAGGGTGAAAATATATTTTTTTAAATCTATAAATATTTGCGTGCTTATCATTTACATTTGCTCCCTGAAAGTACTGGAGAACTCTGAGAAATGCCTTCTGGTCTCAGGTTTGAGGAAAGGAAACTCCTGATCTACTTCCTTCTCGTGGTGGGGAGTGAGCAACGACCTCGTGTCGGCAAATGTAGACAGGGACCGAGCGCTGGCCGGAATAAGCTGACCACCAACTTTCGCCCTACCAGGCGTCTGTTGTTTAGGGCACCCTCTTGTCCTGGAGAAGTAAATAATCTCCAAAGGCAGAAGAACCGTCAACGGCATAGGATCTGGAAAGAAACGAGAAACTACCACATTAAAGGCGCAAGTGGCATCCCAAGAACCAGCAAAACATGATTCAATCTCAAGTACTGGAGGAGAAGAATGAAAGTAATTGCTGCCAGCCAATCCCAGGATTGAGACCAGAGAAGAAGATCATTTACTTACATATTATGATTTCATGGGGCATTTTCAACGAGTTGTAAATGACTCAATGTTAGAAAACAGTAATCAGGTTGTGGTAGAGTAGGGTTTGAACCTCGGACCCCTGATCCGTGAGTTTGCGGCACTAGCAAAGGGACCACAATCTGTTCGATCATGGTTAAGCATCACTAAATAAATCCAAATATACCTATTCAATCAAAGGCACGTGTGAAAGTGGACGAAGATAGGATAGTGCTAAGACAGTCGTTGATTCCTGCCAAGGTTGACATAAAATATGTGTTTAAATTGTGGTTTTTGGTTTAACACTGCTATAAATGTAAAATGTAATAATGTATAAAGTATCAATGATGTGTATAAACTTAATATATATGTATATGTATGTATAAAATATAATATAAATATGTATGTGCGAATATATATGGATATATGTGTGTGAATGTATGGTTATGAATGCATTACAAGTACCCCGACTAAACACGAATTTTCTAGCGAGTCGGAGCAAGTTCACAGACATGGGTCGTTCCTGATTGTGTCGCTATAAACTATGTCTCTGTCCTTAACAAATGTATGTATAATGTAATAAATAAATATGCTACTACTACTACCATCACGCCATTTCCCCGTAGGTGTAGGCAGAGAGAATGGACAGCCACACACGTCTATCCTGGCATACATTCCTCGCTTCTTCCACATTCATACATGCCCTTCGGTTCTGTCTGCTTTTGACATGACCAGACTTAAGATTTTGGTTTATCTGATCATGCCACGTCTTCCTCGGTCGTCCTCGTCTCACGTTACCATTCATTTTCACCTTGTATACTTGTTTTACCATTCTTTCGTCGTCCATTTGTTCTACATGACCATACCATCTGAGACCCTTTTATAATCTTATCAATTATACTTGACTCAGATTTACACTATCGCCAGATTTCATCATTCGTAACCCTGTCATACATTGATTGCCCACACATTCGTCTAAGAGATCGCATTTCAACCGCGTTCACTCGGCTTTCATCCTTCCTCTGCCAGTTCCATGTTTCACTTACATACATAAGTGTTGGGACTAAAACTCCGTTGTGCACTGCCAGTTTAGCTTCAATTGACATATTTTTATTAGTTACATACTGTCCTTAGTGCTCTGTTCATTTTGTTGCCTGCATTCTCCTTTCAACATCTTTTTCTACTCTTCTATCTCTTGAAAACATGCTTTCCAGATACACAAATTCTTCTACTTGTTCATGTACTATATTCCATTTTTTAATTATTTATTTTTACAAATATATATATATTACAAAAATAATAACGCATTCCTAAGTCTATGAGGTCAAGAGACCTGTGTTGAACTGCTCCTGAACTGGCCCCTGAGCGAAAGACAAATTTTACCTCTACATATAAAATGATCAAGGTACACTGCATTTGGAGCACTAACGCTGTGACCTATGCACCACTGGGAAACGACAATGATTTTTCAAATAAATCATATAATCACTTACTGGCATTTCTATGTCTACCGATTTCAAGACGTACCCGTCTCTTCACCATAGTTGCACAAAAATATAAAACCAACACGACATGAATTTTAATAAGCACATAGAAAAGTCAGTATGTGGTTATTACAAATATATATTCACATTTAGTAAAATGTTTGACCACAAAGTTAATGCTTTTAATATTAATATGATTTTATTATTTTTTAACAATATTAATGTTTCACTAACTTACGATCAGGTACAGTTTCAACTGAGTTGCCAATTTCCAAAATTTGTCTGGTCCAGTTTTTATCAAAAAACAACTGAGTATGCATAGAATTGTAATTCTATGTGAGTATACCATTTTATGGCTTATTAGAGGCACACAAATCTTCAACGAAAAAATAAAAAACTAGACCAAAGTCTAAAAAAAAGTCAGTATAAAAACACTATTCAATTCCAAAATGCATCTTGTCCGTCTGCTCCCCATTGGAATAATATCATTTCGTCCATTCAGATACAATATAAATATTGGTAATCTAGCCACAAATTCTGTGGATAAAATAAAGTATCTCGGAGTTTATTTAGACAAGTATTTAAATTTCAAAACACATTCTCAATTAGAAGAGGATCAAGAAATGTAACAGATATAAAGAGTATTGTTCTTATCTATAAAACTATCATATTTCCACACATAAATCACTGTTCTTCCATTATTTTGATGTAATCAAGGGGAAATGAAAAATATATAAATTCTTCAAAATAAGGCGATGAGGATTATACTCAAAAGAAATATGTATATAAAAAGATAAGATTATCAATGAGGAGAAAAAATGAGTCTCAAAACTCATTGTACAAGGGATTGAAGCTATACAATGAATAACCTGAAGGAATAAAGGAAAAAGAGAGTATTGAAATATTTAAAATTAATTAGAAAAAACAAGTATTTGAGAAATTTTGGTAAAAAATTGTAATGTTAGAAGTTTATATTATTTCTTAAGATTTTATGAACTAAAGCATAAATAAAAAATAAATAAATTCTACGTTGTAATAAATAATGAACTCAACATATTTATATTTCCTCCCTTTAAAAACTATTTACTATAATTCGCTCTGTCCAATCATGTCCCTTTAAAATATTTCGAAAATGCATTATGTCCATAAAACAATTACTATAGTCATCTTGTCCATGATATATCTTCAAATATTTTTTTTAAATTACGTAGTTTAGAAACGTTTTGGTCCTCATTAACGCCATATAATTTTTTGTAATACTTATTTTCTGCGAATATCTCCAAAAAAAGTAAGATGACCTTTGGAAATAGGTGACTCCCATATACTTGAGAGTGAACATGAATCAATATGATTCTATGTACCTCAAAATAAGATTATTCTTGAATAGTAGAGGGGTATATTTAAATTAATAAAGAAACAAATTAATATTCATGTTTTTATTGATTTTTTTTCAAGGTTTTTCCATTTTCATTAACACCACAATATCAACGAGCAATTACTAAAATCTAATCATATTATATCTTATAACTATACTAACAAATGTTCTCCGCATACATCCCTATTAACTTTCACTCATAGAACTTAGAAAAGCTACCATTATCGCTCCACAGACAAGATTGGTAAAGAAACATAGCTTTATATATAATAATAATTGTGCCAGTTAGCTTAACTTTTATATGAAATTGTTGGATCTACCTGCAAAATAATGCTGAGCGTTCATTTTAACTAAATTTTCTAATATTGATCAAGTGCTCGACCAAGCTATAACGTTTGGCTTGACTCCTGTAAGGATGATACAAAATATGTTCATTCCTCCATAAATGTCTACATAATTCAATTGGCAAAGAAAATATAAGACAATTCATTAACCATACTCAGCCTTATGTAAGAAATATTATCGATAAGACAAAAAGGCCTACTGTAAAAAATATTGAAGTCAGCGATGCAACTGTAAGCTTGAATGAAACGAGGCACGTAACAGGATTTATAAAAATATAGATTTTATTATAATCTTGTTCTTACTGCGAGCATTATTACATTACGTTGCGTGGTACTGCGATGATTTTAGATATATTTCAAAGAAATACACCATCCCAGGGATGCGAGGAATAAAATCATAAATTCCACGTAACTTAATTAACAAAATATGGCTAGCAGTTTTTGGTAAGAGTACAAAAAAGTCTAAATAACGCTACTTAGAAAGAAAGATTACATAATATTCGATCTGTAAAAAAATGCGCTTACGAGAATGTTTTCAACGCGTCGAATTCTCGAGCTTCAAGCAATCTAGCGACGAACCTGCGAAAGAGAAGGTGGAATGGTCGATCCGGATACAGAAAAATAGTTTTGTAAATTAAAATTATCGAAGACAAACAGCCTGGTGGGACGTCGCAGCCAGAATCGCTAAAAGATACGAGATTTGCGTTTTCGAGGGACAAAACTCGCTCCGGAGGTATGTTAAGTGGCCTAATCGAGCTACGTTTTGTGACTTGCGCAATTAGTTACGATATTTCATAGTGAGAATATGACGCTCGTTTTTACTAAGATTCTTTCAGAGCAAGATTTGTCAACCTACGACTTTTGGTTGGTTAGTTTACATCATGCCCCCCATGCCCCCCATGCCTCCCATGCCTCCCATCCCGCCCATGCCCCCCATGCCGCCCGCGCCCTCCTCCTTGGGCATGTCGCACACCACCGCCTCGGCCGTGGTGAGCAGCGAGGCCACGCCACTGGCGTCCGTGAGCGCCGTGCGCACCACCTTGGTGGGGTCGATGATGCCCATTTGGATCATGTTGACGTACTCGTTCTTCATGGCGTCGTAGCCGAAGGCGGCCTCCAGCGTCTCGACCTTAGCGACGACGGCCGCGCCGTCCATGCCGGCGTTCTTGGCGATGGTCATGCAGGGCATGCGCAGCGCGTTGCGGACGATTTCGATGCCCGTGGTCTGGTCAGAGTTGGCGGCGCGCAGCGCCCCCAGCGCCGGCGAGCAGCGCAGCAGCGCCGTGCCGCCCCCGGGGACGATGCCCTCCTCCACGGCGGCGCGGGTGGCGTTCAGCGCGTCGTTCACGCGGTCCTTCTTCTCGTTGACCTCCACCTCGCTGGAGCCGCCCACGCGCAGCACGGCGACGCCGGACGCCAGGCGCGCCAGGCGCTCCTGCAGCTTCTCCTTCTCGTACTCCGAGGTGGTGTCCTTGATCTGGTCGCGGATTTGCTCGGCGCGGCGGTCGATGTCGGCCTTCTTGCCCTTCCCCTTCAGCATGAGGCAGTCGTCCTTGGTGATGAGGATCTCGCCGATCTGGCCGAAGTCCGTGGCCTGGATGTCCTCCAGCTTGAGCAAGTTGCTGTCATCCCCGAACACGACACCGCCGGTGGCGATGGCCATGTCGTTGAGCGTCGACTTGCGGTTGTCGCCGAAGCCGGGGGCCTTGACGGCCGCCACCTGGAGCCCGATCTTCAGGCGGTTGACCACGAGCGTGGACAGCGCCTCGCCGTCCACGTCCTCGGCGATGATGACGAGCGGCTTTCGCTGCGAGTTGGCGAGCTCCAGCGCGGGAATGACGCTCTGGATGGAGCTGATCTTCTTCTCGGAGAACAGGACGAGCGCGTCCTGGAACTCCACCTTGGCGCCCTTGGAGGAGTTGATGAAGTAGGGGGAGATGTAGCCGCGGTCGAACTTCATGCCCTCGATGACCTCCAGCTCGTCTACCAGCGTCTTGCCGTCCTTCACGGTGATGACTCCCTCGCGCCCCACGCGCTTCATGGCGTCCGAGATCAGCTGGCCGATGGCCGTGTCCCCGTTGGCGGAGATGGTGGCCACCTGCGCGATCTCCTCGGGCGTGGTGACCGGCTTGGACATCTCCTTCAGTTTGCCGATGATGCAATCCACGGCGATCATGACTCCCCTGCGAATCTCCACCGGGTTAGCTCCTTTGGAGATCTTCTCGAAGCCCTCCTTGGCGATGGCCCTGGCGAGGACCGTGGCGGTGGTCGTGCCGTCGCCCGCCTCCTCGTTGGTGTTGTTGGCCACGTCCTGCACCAATTTCGCCCCGATATTCTGGAACTTGTCCTTCAGTTCGATCCCCTTGGCCACGGTGACGCCGTCTTTGGTGATCTTGGGCGACCCCCAGGACTGTTCTAGAATCACGTTTCGACCTTTGGGCCCCATAGTCACGGCCACGGCGTCCGCGAGCACGTCTACCCCTTGGAGCATGAGGGCACGGACTTCCGCCCCGAATCTCACGTCTTTGGCGTACGCGCGATATGCCAAGTTGGCGTGACGGGCTGCCACACCGCACCGAATAGCGTTTGGAAGCCTGTACATCTTGTTAATTTACAATTACGATCAGTTTTCAAACACCGGCACTATCGAATGCGAAAATACCACGCCGCTCGACGATTTCACAACGAGTAAGAAATGCCAACTGGAAAATTCTAAATTTGATAAGAGAAAAAAGTAAAGCTTCGTTCACACTCGACGGGAGCTTCTAGAACCACCGACGGGTACTTACCTAATTGCGCGGCTGACTAGAAATAGTCGCACGCGTCGCGCGGATTTCTCGAAAGTATCTCAAACGTCAAAAAGTTACGAAATAAGAAGAAGAAGCAGTTTGATGTCGCTGCCGTCGTTATTTTGCCGGTGTTCCCTAGGGGTGAAGAGAATTTTAGCGCTCGATAAAAATATTAATTTCGTTAGAAAAATGGATACGTGGATCGCTGAAAAGGAAAGATTCCTCAATATGGATCTAGAAGCCAAAAGGAAATTTTACAAAATGAAGAAATACGTAACTTTGGACGATATACCGACGTGGAGCGCGGATTGCGTTTCGAGTCTCTTTGCGGGTACCAAATCTCCGACAGATAAGGACCAGGAGCATTTCCAGGAGTTGACTATAGATCCGTCTCTAAACAAAGTGATAGCTGATAAAGTGTCCATATGGAATGGTGATATCACCGTGCTGGAGGTAAACAACACTTATTTTTGGAATACACCACGCCGACAATAAAGCTACCTATCACCGTACAAACAATATGAACAAAATCCTTCATATTCTATCTTTATATTTGCTAACTCTTGTGTGATGTCATATTGTCACACTATAGTCCTTAAAATATAGCTTGATTAGAATGATAACTGCCAAACTAATGTCAATAGTGATGGAAAAATTACTGATCACTGATCACGTACCGATCAAATCGATTTTATCAGTTTTTTCGTGTAAACATGAAACTCTGTTTAAGAAAATTGATATAAAAACGCAAAAACAAGCCTATTATAGTGTGTTTAAGACAGTTATTCACCAAAAAATAAGACATTTTACTTTTTTCATGAACTCATCCAATGAATTATTTTTTTATTCGATCAATTTGTCCATCTCTAACGTTTTTGCAAAATGACCTTGTAAGAACGCCGTTAATAATTAGGTTTATTTTAGTTTTAAAGCTGATTTTATATATTTATGTTGATTTATATGTCGAGCATTGTACTAAAAAAATAAATTAACATGCCAGATACCAATGAATTTTCGTGTGTCAATATAAATCACTCCTTAGACGTCACTACAAAGTTATGTCGTCACTTTTGCTGACAACTGTCTTCTAATCAAGCTATATTTCAAGGACTATAGTCTACTAGACTTCATATATCGCTCTTATTTTTTTAAATGATGAGTTATATTTTCTGTAATCTTCAAATGGACATTTTCACACCGGATTTGGAAAGTAAAATTTGCGTAACTATGCCTATTTTCATGCAAAAAATATTTATTCTTGCTAGGCGAAGATTGAACATCAATAAATCTGTGTGAGAGAGAGCACGAAGATAGAACTCATAGCAGAGAAATTTCTTCGGTTTCTCTACATGAGGGAGTGCGGATATTATCCATGGCTTTATCCCACCGAGTTTCTCCAGGTTATGCTCGGTTACAGCAGTTTGAAGACTAGAAGGAATGTGTATTTAACAACGCACTTCTTTCGATTGTTGCGCGGTATTATTGACAACCCTGAAATTATGCGGAGCATTAGCTTTTATGTTCCTGATAATTACCTTAGACAGCGTCAACATAGACTGTTTCACATTCCAATATACAGGACCAACCTGCCAATGGTTATGCCTGTTGGAAGGGCTATCTCTATGTTGAACAATATCAATTTGGACATTGACATTTTTCACGTCTCTGAGGGAGTTTTTCGTTACAAGATTCTCTTACTTTTTTAACATATTATTCTTTGTATATTATGTATACTAATGTGTTTTTTTTATATATACCTAATTTTACCTAATTATTTCTATATGTATTTTGTCATGTACATATATATGAATAAATAAATGATAAATGATAAAACAAGGAAGACAGAGACGCTGTTCTGTGGCGGTTATTGACAGTGATAGGGGGTGCATGCATGTAGGATGACCGGCGTATTTATGATTTTGAATTTATTTTGCTACAACAGTTCACCATTCTCTCTGCCTACCCCTACGGAGAAATGGTGTGACGGTAAGAAGTAAAAGGTAAGATGATCAGTCTTGCGCTTCAGGTACCAGTTCAGGGACTATGAAATATTTTGGTGTAAAAACACCCTCAACAATATTTTGAGTTTGTCCAAATTTTTGTAGACAAGGACTGGATTCGACTCCATGGGGAGCTGTTTATATTAACATATTACAACAGAGATGAAGAACATTTAAGAGAAGGTAATATAGAAGTCTAGGCATCTACAGGGCTTATGACCTGTCAATGGCTGGTTTAAGTGACCACTTTACACACTGTGGAACATTCCAACCATCAACAAATGAAAGAATTAAAGGGCTATATATGTTCAAATATACGCAGAATGGTGAATGTTACACAGTGTGTAAAGTGGCCACTTAAACCAGCCATTGACAGGTCATAAGCCCTGTAGATGCCTAGACTTCTATATTACCTTCTCTTAAATGTTCTTCATCTCTGTTGTAATATGTTAATGAAAACACCCTTTTAAATAAATTTTTCGTATCAACCATTCCGGGAGTCGAACCTGAGACCTCTCGCATGGTAGGCACGAGGCCGACATAATTTATTGCGTTATTTTATATTTCAGTACCGACTGGTTTCGAAGCTACACAAGTTTCCTTACATGGGCGGCCTCCGTGGTGCAGTGGTCAAGACGCTTGATTCACGCACGGAAGGTTCCGGGTTCGATTCCCGGTGAGAACACAAAAATTAAAATGTGATTTTTCTCAAGCCTGGGTGCTCTATGATGTAATTCACCACTGTAATTAGGCTTCCTGGCCTGTTGTTGTGCAAAAAAATGTTTTAAAAAATATATAATGCATTTTCAGATAGACGCCATTGTAAATGCTGCCAACTGCAAGCTCGCTGGAGGGGGTGGAGTCGATGGATTTATCCACAGAGCGGCGGGACCAGAACTTAAGGTATTTTTTTAAAGGTGTATGTTAAACAAAATTTTATTGAGTATGTCCAAATGTTTGTAGAAAGGCTGGATTTCTTCCCTAAAGAGGCATTTGGCATGCTTGGCTACAATAGTTTGGAGAAAAGAAGAAATGCATACTTGCTTATGTATTAACATATTACAACAGAAATGAAGAACATTTAAGAGAAGGTAATATAGAAGTCTACGAATTAATCTTACGAATCTTACGAATCTCCAAGCCATTCTCATCACTAAATACATTAATACTTCTTTACTATACTTATGTGCGAAGTCAACTCGAATTCGCTTCATTAGTATGGTCCCCTCAATATAATGTATATATTAATCAAATTGAAAACATTCAAAAGAAATTTATAAGGAGCCTGGAATATCGTTTTGGTAACATTGAAAATGATTACGGCGCATCTTTGATCAATTTTAATATAGAATCACTTCAAAAAAGGCGCCTTATATATGATTTAATTTTTCTTTTCAAAATTCTCAATAACATAGTTGATTCGCCGTATCTTTTACAAAATATTGGTTTCCGTTGTCCTCTTCGCTATACCAGATTAAATTCCCTTTTTTATGTACCAACTTGTAAAAACAATTATACCTCGAATTCATTCATTAGACGTACCTGTAGAAATTATAACGGACTCAGTATTGATGTAGACATTTTTAACTGCACGTTGCATTTGTACAGAAAATTTCTTCATGGGGTCGATTATTTGGGATAGTTGCTGAATGTGCATCTTGCTATGTATATGTGCCGCATGTAATGTATATGTTTGTGTATGTTTTATATGTGCGTTCATGTGTGTGCGTGGATGGCTCGGAGTGTACATTCGGTATTTTTATTTATTTTAATTTATTACCTCCATGGAAAACGCAAATGTCAACAATTATTCTTTTCTCACTTAAAATTCTTTTTTATTTTTTGTCACATTTAATGTTTATATCTTTTTAATTTATGAAAACTTAATTGGTCTTTTTATGTTAAAAAATTGTTGTTTTTAGTACTTATTTTGTATGACTGTATGTTTTCTGAATAAAATAAAAAAAAAAAAAAAAAAGTCTAGGCATCTACAGGGCTTATGACCTGTCAATGGCTGGTTCAAGTGGCCACTAGACACACTGTGTAACATTCACCATTCTGCCCATATTTCAACATCTATATTCCTTCAATTCTTTCATCTATTGATAAATCCACCTGGTCCATGAAGAAGTATAGAAATTGAAAAAATAACATTTACAGGCGTTGCCTAGTATATAGGTGAAATAATTCAATTAGATGAATCTCACCCGCATAAATAAAGGTTTCAGCTCTTTAACTTCACAAACATCAACAGATGGAAGAATTGAAGGAATATACATGTTCAAATAAATATAAATGTTTCCCACCGAAAAGTCTTTAGACTTAGTGGGTAACCAATTCTTTTATGTATTTTTTAATTATAAAATAAACGCTGCTCTGCAGCACTGAAACTGAAACTGAAATATAGGCAGAATGGTGAATGTTACACAGTGTGTAAAGTGGCCACTTAAACCAGCCAGTGACAGGTCATAAGCCCTGTAAATGCCTAGACTTCCACATGCTGTCACGGAAATTGGTGATTAGGATCACTGCAAGCACATAATTTCGTCTGGAGGCGGCGGATGATGATGAACAGCATTGGATGATGATAAGTTTGCGGCGTTGTGCGAGTTAAGGCGAAGTTAAATCTTAAATGGTGGATAATACTTTTTACAATTCAAAAAGCATGCGTACATAAACGTAATCAAAACCAAAAATGTCCCATCAGGCGTAGAAACCTCACAAACCAAAATTAGCCAGTATCTACTTACATATGATTCTCTCTGGCTAAAATAGATCGAAACAAACTATCAGCTCAGCCATGTAAAAGTTCAAGCGCCCCTATTGAAAAACCCGATAAATTCAAAATAAAACAGTGCACATAATAATTATTATACTTTACAAAATACAATACGAAACATGAAGAGTTTTGTGGCTGTCCAGTTGGTCATTGACTGAATTTTTTAAATGTAATTTCAGAAAGAGTGCCTCTCCCTAAAGGGGTGCGAGACTGGAGATGCAAAGCTGACTGGAGGATATTTGTTGCCTGCTAAATGTAAGGGTTCTTTTAATAATTTAATTAATACCATTATTGCACCCGATGATGTAAAGGGCGCGGCGTTGGCGGCGTATCTCGTCATCGGTGGCGCTACAGCCCGTTCTGTGCTCTGTGGCTCTTCTCCAGTTCGTCAGGCCGATTGCTCTAATGTCACTTTCCACATTATTTATTTAAACGCCCTTTAGGCTTTTACATGTTTTCCATACATATATACAAATAATGACAAACATGTATTTTACACAGAAGTAGCAAAATATAAATATGATTTTTAGAAGAACTAACTAACTAACTAACCATCACGCCATTTCTCCGGAGGGGTAGGCAGAGAGGATAGAACGCCACACCACTCTGTCCTGGCACACTTCCTTTGCTTCCTTCACATTCATACATCTTCTCATGCACGCACGTCGATTATTCCGACTTTTCACATGACCACTTTCAAGAATTTGTTGTACTTGATCATGCCATGTCTTTCTCGGCCTTCCTCGACTTCTACAACCAGACACATTCGCATCATAAATCTTTTTAGCCGTTCTTTCATCATTCATTCGCTCCACATGACCGAACCATCGCAAAAGACCTTTCTTAATTTTTTCGATAATGCTTAACTCGGCCTTGCATTCTGCTCTAATTTCGACATTAGGGCACCTATCATACATTGTTTTTCCGCACATTCGCCTGAGGGATCGCATTTCAACAGCATTCAGTCTACTTTCGTCCCTTTTTTTCCAACTCCATGCTTCGCTTCCATACATTCCATACATTTTAGAAGAAAAAGAAAAATATTATCTTTACATATTAGTATAAAAGTGAAGAGAACAGAAGTGCATTTTTAAGTATGAAAACAGAAATGTATTTTACACAAAAAAGGAGCAAAAAATAAAAATGAATTAAGAAGAGTAAGAAAAAAATAAAATAATAATAATCATCATTTATTTATTTATTTACATACATAAGATTATTGTACATGTTTTGAGACATAAGTCCAAACTCCATGGGACTAAAGGTCCTGTGTTGAGATGGGACATGCAATTATATGACACAGACACGTGAGTATATCACCACAAATATAGACCAGTCTGAAGATGCCCATTAGAGGGTGAAAGCGCTAATTGGTCAAATAAATAAGTGGAAATGTACCAAGTATTTTTTAATGAATAACTTATATGTAAATATAGGTTATTATATCGTTACAATGGAATTCCATCAAGAATTGTCAATAAATACATAATTTAAATAAAACATTACACATTAGTAGAAAATATATGGGGATACGTAATAATACATACATTTATTGCAGTGGGGAACTGGAATACATTTTTTCGTATAAATTGTATTAAAATGATCTTAAAATTAGAAGAAGTTAGAAAAATACTTATTTAGAATTCATATATAAGTCAATAAACGGTAAACAATTGAAATCAACATAGTATTATTTAGGTATTACAATAATTTGAAGATAGTAAATTGATACACTGCCTTTTAGAATTCAAAAATGTTTTATTAAATATATCCACGTCATTTGCAAATGCATGAATTCTCCTTATTGGCGAGTGTGCAGTGTGCACTGTAGTTTGTTGTAGATACATTGCGGCCTCCGTGGTGTAGTGGTCAAGACGCTTGACTCATGCACGGAAGGTTCCGGGTTCGATTCCCGGTGAGAACACAAAATTAAAATGTGATTTTTCTCAAGCCTGGGTGCTCTGTGATGTAATTCACCACTGTAATTAGGCCTCCTGGCCTGTTGTGGTGCAAAAAAAAAAATGCAAAAAAAATGCAATACATTTACATAGAAAAGTTTATTAAATGGGGTAACCTGGCCCTGAACTCGCAAGTCAATAAGTTGTAACAGTTCGGAACAATCAAATATTGAATTTAATATTTTAAATAAAAATGACAAATCATTCAGTTTTCTTCTATGTTCTAATGTTTGTAATGAAATACCGAATTTAAAATTAACAAAACGTAAAAAATTTCTAGCCATCTTAATTTTGGTCTGCCTTCTGGAATGGTATAAAGAATATTTTTTGGAGTGCGATGGCAGCGTATCTAGATAAATTATAATATACACGAAAACAAAATGATAAATATTTTTAATATCAAAAACATTCTTCACTTTGTGGTATGACATTTTACCCTTATTTATTTATAAATTTTTATGAACCACTTAAACTTTAGAGCCATACGTCCGCTGGTTTCGAGGTTACTTCCTCTTCATCAGGACTTAAACTAGCTTAGAATAAACAATTATTTAACATATTACAACAGAGATGAAAAACATTTTTGAGAAGGTAGTATAGAAGTCACAGGGCTTATGATCTGTCATTGACTGGTTTAAGTGGCCACTTTACACACTGTTTAACATTCACCAATGTGCCCATATTTGAACATCTATATTCCTACGATTCTTTCATCTGTTTTTTTTTTTCCCCCATAACAGGCCAGGGGGCCCAATTACAGTGGTGAATCACATCACAGAACACCCAGGCTTAAGAAAAATCACATTTAACTTTTGTATTCTCACCGGGAATCGAACCCGAAACCTTCCGTGTGTGAGTCAAGCGTCTTGACCACTACACCACGAAGGCCGCCAAAGAGGCATCTGTTGCTGTTTGTAAAGTTAAAGAGCTGAAACCTTTACTTATGCGGATGAGATTCATCTAATTGAATTATTTCACCTATATACTAGGCAACGCCTGAATTTATTTTTTTTCAATTTCTATACTTCTTCATGGACCAGGTGGATTTATCAACAATATTTTGAGTTTGTTCAAATTTTTGTAGACAAGGACTGGATTCAACTCCCTAGGGAGCTGTTAATATTAACATATTACAACAGAGGTGAATAACATTTCAAGAAGGTAATAGAAAAGTCTAGGCATTTACAAGGCTTACGACCTGTCATTGGCTGGTTTATAAACACATTCTGTAATCTATAATCGGCCCGGTATTGCTGTTAATTAACGCGTCCGGAAAACGCACTATTTTACACACAGAATTGTATTCTTCATCATTCTAATATGACTTCCAATTGTTTCTATATTTTCTTTCAGATGTAATCCACACAGTTGGCCCGCAGGACAAATCTAGCGAGAAATTGATTTCGTCCTATCAGAGCTGCTTCCGGCTTCAGCGGGAGCACAAAATCACTTCCATAGCCTTCCCCTGCGTGTCCACGGGCGTGTACGGCTTCCCCAACCGCACCGCCGCACACATCGCCTGCGCCACGGCCAGGAAAAGCATAGAGGACGACATCAAGAAGTTCGACGGGTCTATAGAGAGAGTCATCTTCTGCACATTTCTCAAGGAGGATTATGAGATATATCAAGCTGTCGCTCAGCTTTATTTCCCATCTGAATAGTACTGTATTATCAATATAAGAAGCACAAACGGAGATACCTTTTTTAAAATTATTATTAATTACAGAAACTCGCTTAGCGAGCATATTTTTTTCCAAAATCTTACTTGTAATGCGAGACACTCTTTAACCCTTAGTGTGCCGAAGTATTAAAAATAACAAAATCAATTAGCGTTTTGGTCAGAAGCGGTTCCTCCATATTTGCAGAGGTGCAGTGCAATGCCTAGTTAAAATATATGAAAATAAATTTAATGCCCAATTTCAAAAAAATACCATTTTTGTAGTTCTGAGATATTTCAACTTTAAATGTTTATTTTGTTCCTGAAATGTTAAATGACAGAATTTCGGAAAATTAAAAATACTTCTACTAATAAAAAGGTTTTCTTCTTTTTTATTTTAGGATAAAAAAATACCAAATTATTGCTTGTAAAAAAGTGGACTTAAGCCTAAGGTCAGGATTTTTCAAAAGTATTTAAGGTCTAAGGGATTTTTTCTCAGGGAAAAAACTCTTGGACTATGATATTTTTAGGACTTAGGGATTTTTTTGGAATTGAAATAATATTTTTTAATCATTTTTCAAATACAAAATTCGATATGGGTATTCTTTATTGAAAAACTAATTCGGTAAATGTATAGTTCACAAAATGCTCTACATGGCAGTGTTGCCAACTCAAAACCGATAAAATTGGACATAGGCATTTTTTGAAATTGGGCATCCAATTAGTAATTGATTGTAAAAATTCATATGTAATACAAAACAGGGATTCACTGCAACTCAATACTAGCCCTAAAAGATCTAGCGAGATCGATTTTCTCATCTTGTCTACGCATGCGCAATTAGCACCGTGAATATTCTGTTGTGCACAATTTTTTACCCAGAATTTATATGAAAAATATTGTATCTGCTAAAACCATGATTTGATTTGGGAAGACAAAATACATACCCGGGGCATTGCCAAGGGTTGCGCAGATTTGAAACATGAAGTTTGTTTATATTGACACGTTGATTTAGTAACATAAAATGTGCGTATAATGTTATAGGATATAAAGCAGAATGCAAACAAAAACAATGGCAAAATTAGCATTCCTTGTTCCGACGTCATATCAATATCGCGCGTGTACCATGTCAGACTTGCCATATTGTTGAGATGAAATGCACTGTCAAGGTTTTTGGTCAGGAGCCGCCAGTAGTTTTTGTAACTATAAATTAACATTAATCTAGTAATCAATTAAATTCCAATAGGTCATAACTGGAAGCTCTATCGTCCTCAATTCCACCGCGATCCTAAGAAAAACTTCCTTTCCAGCAGGGTAGTTTCAGACTGGAATAAATTGCCAAGCCTAGTTGTCCATCATTGTTGTCATTTCAGTCAACCAGTTCGAAAGCCGTTTGAATGCTTTTTTGGAGGAAGAACGTGGACAAAAAGCAGTACACAAAATATAGGCGCATCAGCAAAGGCTGCCTGCCTGTCATGAATAACGACAATAATAGATAATTTATATGGAGAAAAAAAATACCACTCCCCAAAACACAAATCGGGGTGGTATTCAAAAGTACCTCCGGGATTTTAAGACACCTAATTTATAGCAGTCAAATTATTTGTTATAAATAAAGCTTTTTATGTGGAGTTATTTGACGCTGACGGCCTGTGTCTCATAAACATAATAAATTGAGATTATAAAAGATAGGGCTAATTATTTTTTTAAAAAACGTTAGATGGTTGCATTTAAGTACTTTTAAGTTTTTGTAGACAAGGACTGGATTCAACTCCCTGGGGAGCTGTTTATATTAACATATTACAACAGAGATGAAGAACATTTAAGAGAAGGTAATATAGAAGTCTAGGCATCTACAGGCCTTATGACCTGTCAATGGCTGGTTTAAGTGGCCACTAGACACACTGTGTAACATTCACCATTCTGCCCATATTTGAACATCTATATTCCTTCAATTCTTTCATCTATTGATGTTTCATCTATTGATAAATCCACCTGGTCCATGAAGAAGTATAGAAATTGAAAAAATAACATTTACAGGCGTTGCCTAGTATGTAGGTGAAATAATTCAATTAGATGAATCTCACTCGCATAAATAAAGGTTTCAGCTCTTTAATTTCACAAACATTAATAGATGAAAGAATTGAAGGAATATAGATGTTCAAATATGGGCAGAATAGTGAATTTTACAGTGTGTAAAGTGGCCACTTAAACCAGCCATTGACAGGTCATAAGCCCTGTAGATGCCTAGACTTCTATATTACCTTCTCTTAAATGTTCTTCAACTCTGTTGTAATATGTTAATACTTTTAAGTACCAATAGAAAAAAACAACCAAACCATGCTCTCATATACGGGACACTAAGGGTCGAGTGGAACAATTTTTCCAACATTAATTAATGCAAGATACGATGTTGCGTTTCAGGTCGAAAAAAAATATTAAAAGAAATGATGTAGCATTGCGTCATATTCATCATCATTCCCTTTCCGCAACGAATGGTGCATAAGGCACTGCATTGGTATACCAATCGCAGCATATCTTGAAAGTAAGATATTCTAAAGTAAAAACACCTTTTTAAATAAATATTTAATATCAACCATGTAGGCATACGTGCTGACCATTTCACCACAAGGTGGACAAATGGAACTTTATTTTTACAAAATTTTATTAACGTAATACAACAGAGACGAAGAACATTTTAGAGAAGGGAATAAGAAGTCTAGACATCCACGGGGCTTATGACCTGGATTGGAAACGAGGATCCAAAATCCCAGCCGTCCGTGTGCTCTGTAGCTACAAGACCTGCTGGGATATTTATTTATTGTCAGCGCCCTTGAGGTGATTTTCACAAAAATGGTGTTGTATAAATTATCCAACTACATATATATATATGTTATTCACTACTTCGAAGAAGGTACTGCACAATAGGGACGAGGTTGTCAATTTTTTTAAAGTTCGAGATTAGCAAAAATTTACAAATCTGCTTTCCTTCCATACTTTTACTTTTTATATATTTTGATAATTTTTATGTAGTTTTGTTTAATTTAATTTAGTACGTACTCTTATTTGGGATATGATTTATTGCTCCTATTTCTTACTATAGTATCGAGTGAGTTTCTAGTAAACATATCTCAATTATCATTTCAATTATGCATATATATAAATATTCTTTTTCTGTTGATTTAAATGATACTCTTATTTAGTTTTTTTTAATACTACTATATTTTACTATTATTTTGTTGATTTTAATGATACCACTATTTTGTATATTTGATTATGTGTGATTCTTAATTTGTATAATTTATATTTTTAAAATTATTTCTGATTATCGTTTTTGCATTGTATTCTTTGGAATTTGATTATTTATTACATTTATCTTTTTTTTCTAGATTGTTATTCTATTTCATTATAATTTGATCTAATTAATTTTACTATGTATTTTTATTGTTATTTATTGTGGCTTGACACGGGCATAGCCTAAAAAGCCTTAATAAGTTCATAAATAATTAAAAGTTGTTAATATTTTTATAAGATTAAATAAACTATTTTTTACCAGTGGTTTTATTTTATTAATAAAGTTAATGTTTTTTTAATAACTTTTAAGCAGTGGAACAATAGGGTATTATCACCCGGGAGGAATATCGGATTTAACACATTGTACATATAAAGGATTTCTCAAAGACTCCTTTAGTGTTTATAAAAGCTCTAATAATCAATAATTTCATTCATAAATTTCGTTTACTATTTTCAACATCTCTGAAAAGCGTTTCTATTCGGTTGGTAATAAATTCGATCATCCAAACCCACCCAACAGTACACCACGAATCGTGCATTTGTTTTAAATGTTGGTAATCCGAATATAAATTGAAACGACTCGTATTGCTCTCTATGATTTTTTCCCCTTCTCTAGCCAACCTTGAAATAAATGGCGACCGTAAAATGGGGCGACATTTAAATTGTAAGGCGACTTTGATCAGCGGATATATTGTTTATATTTATCTCTATAACTACTGATCATTAATAAATTTCGATCAATTTTAACTGTTTTTTTAATGGTAACACGGAATATGATTTAAATGAAATTGTTATATAACTTTATTTAAAGTAAGATTTCAAGAAGTTTGAAGTGGAATCGTCAAGATATTTTTAATTTTTTTTAAATTTAGTAATAAACTTTTTTTAATGATACAAGTAATTTCATAATTTGCATTGTCTTGACATAACTGGTACTTATATCACTGAGTGTCCATTATTATGATTGTTTTAATATTTTATTTTTTAATTAACGAATAATAAGAAGTTTTCTAAAATGAGCTGAAATTGATCATTTTATATACATCTTTTTTTTGAGAGCGACATGATTCGAACTTATTAATAAAAGTTTTGAAACAGGGCCTACAAAAAAATATTTTGCTCAAATACTAAGAAAAGCTGTTACTAAGAAAATTCGGGCTGCTTCCAACCATTACAAAATATTATTTGAAACACTATACAATGAATAATATAAAGTTAAACATCCTTCAAATCATTTAAGCCAGTTTTCTAGAACAGAAGGAAACTTTAATTTACCAAAATGTGAGGACTGGGGATTTTCCCTTAACATACGGGATTTCAGAATATAAATAAAAAATATTATGACTCAAATGAACGAGTCTTAAAGATTTTCTTTTAAAGGTGAGCAAATAAATGTGAAGCTGCGTTCTCGAATGATAACGGTGAAGTTATTCATCTAGTAAATCAGATAATTGTTACGAAATGCTTGTAAAAAAACCTCATACACATCAATTGCACTTCTTGTGAAATTTTGTCGAACATTGTTGAATATGGCCAATATTAATTTCCTAAGTATGTTTCACGTCTTTGTAAGAAACAGATACAATAATTGCTTTCCTGGAATAAAGTAATGGATTCTAATTCATTCGGTAAAATAAATGTTTTCAAAGCTGTGAAAGATAAGTTTTCACCAAATAAAAAGAACACAATAACCTCTCATTCTGTTTCGATAATAATGTCAGTCAATGAACAAATTCCTATACACAATAATACATTCATTAACTGATAATTTTATTCCATCAAAAAGCAAGGTATATTATGTTAGCTTTATCAATTATTTAAAATGTTTCATAAATACATTTTTTAAATCACCATAATATTTTTCTTGATTTATATTTTAATCTTGATTTATATTTCAATTATTATTTTTGAGTTTATATAAAAATTCCATTTTTTAGTTTACAATAATTAGAAAAATAATTTTTGTTTTATGTGGAATTAAAGTATATTATTTTTAATTATTTCATGAGATTCGACTTAAACGCTTATTAAATACACGCCTAATCATAATTTGCTGATACCTAAGTGTTTTTTTTTGCAAGTAATTTACTATCGAAGGATGGATAATATAATTAAAAAAGAAGTGAAAAGTTATATTTATAATTCTTTTTTGTGTAGCACTGACTTTTTTTATAATTAATATGTTATACTAAAAATATTTACCGATTAAAAATAAAATAAGCAAATTATTGTAAAACATCACTTCCCATTTTATACTCAAGAATCGTTTTTATTTTTACGTAAAGCGAAACGTTAATGTAAATATATGTATTAAATTAATATAAAATTGTATTTAGTAGTAATGTTGTATACGTTGTATACTTATATTTTTTATCTAAATAAAGAAAAAATAAAATGAAATGTTCAAAACAAACGCATAAAATCATGATGTATCAAAGCGACCCCACTCCGAAGGGTTGACTTTGATCACAAAGTTTTTATTATTTTCTCGCTCACACAACATAATATTTTCTCATTTAAAAAATAAGAATTTTAATTTTTCTTTTACGGAGGTTTGAAGTTCGAAACTGAACAAAGTCACCCCATTCCACTTACTCTACTCGAATCATAAATTTTTACGTAAAAACTATATTCGCATACGATGACGTCAAACTTGGTGACGTCATGAATTGTCTGTTTTTATTTATATTCAAATGACTAGACTTTAATCCTTTATATCTCCCTTATTTCTTAACGGATTTTAATAAGAGTAGTACCGATTGTCTTGTGATTTTTCGAATTAATTTATTAGCTAATAAAAAAAAACCGTGATAATAGCCCATTGAACGTAGTTATGCAGAAAGCAGCCAGTCCACAATAAAAAAAAAAGATTAAAAAAAGACATAGGTGTTATTGGGGGCCGTAAGTTAAATTCTATGTTCTGATAAAAACAGCCAGACCACTAACATACAAAACACTGATAATTACCTTCTAAAAAAATAGTTAAGATCACAAAAACGGCATTTCTTAATTCGCAGAAAACACCCACAGCACTAAGAAAATTTGACGGTACTTTAAAACACATTAAAACTGGAGAAATACATAATTAAATGCTTGTTTGTAATATTAAAAAAAACCAACATATTCATTGTTTATAATTTGTTAAAGTCAAAATCATTCCAACTGTTGTGTAGATTTGATTGTTCACTCTTTTCACAAAGGCGCTGTTGTCTCGGTTTCATTTTTCTATGGCTGGCTGCTTTCTGCATAACTACGTTCAATTGGACATAGTTGTGCAGAAAGCGTCCAACCCTCAAAATGCTAAAAATACTTTATTTTAATTTGAAATAAAATTTATACCCATGCACAGGCCATGGCTTTGTGTGTTTTTTTGTAACTTAAGTATACCTATTCTAAAATGCAAAGAAAAAATTATAACAAGTATTTTAAAAAAATCTAAACCATGTCACTGTTATATTAACTTTAAAAACATCTAAGTGGTTTGACTGTTTTCTCTGGCTCTTTTTTTTTTTTTAAATCTTTGATTGGTAAAAAAGTATAGCATTTGGAGTTTGGACGTTTTCAGCACATAAAGATATCGTAGTATGATATTGAAACCGGCATTTAACTAATTTTTATTATTTTGAGGGCTGGGCGCTTTCTGCATAGGTACGTCCAATCGAGGGGGTTAAAAGCAAAAATGCCACTGTCCATGATCTCTGTTGTAACAAATTTAGATCTAAATAACTCCCTGGGGAGTGAATTCGGCCAGTCTACAACATTTGGACCTACTCAAAACAACGTTTAATAAATAATATACAGTCGAACTCAGTTATAACGATCATAAAAAGAAATAGCGAGATCTCGGATGTAACGAGGAAACATTAGTTGACATTTTAGTTCGTGGTTTTCTCCATACAATTATTCATTGCTCTAACAAGCTACTCTCGGACATACCAAACAAAAATATTGACAAAAATTACACAAAAAATCTCCAATTGTTAAAAACATCATTCTCGAAATAAGAACCTGAGTAATAAAATCGAAATGGTCGGCTAACGTAAAGGATAAATACCGCTGGGCATTGGGGTCGGATTATGTTTATGATAGCCATGTAAGTGTCTAAGTACCTAATTGGATTTTTCGCCGACAATATTGAAAAATGAACACATGGTTTTTAAAAAATCCAAGCTTTGTGAACTTAGTAAGTGCCGGTTCGGCACATTGTTACAATTTACAGCTGCTTTTGTAGTTTATGAATAACATGCTTGTTTCGGGGGTTTTTACGGGGTTTTTTGAGATTTTTTCATTTTCTATGCTTATTTCAAATATCAAATGAGTTCTAGACCAGATCAGTTCAAACCTAACCCGTGAATTATAAACATGTATACTAACAAGAGAAAGTGTCTCACAATTCATGAAAAAATGGCAATTATTTGTGAAATCGAATGTGGCGCAAAAATGTGGAAATGTGTACAAAGTTTTTTGTATCTTCATCCACAGTGTCAACATTGCTGGAACAATTGCAGTCTCTTCAACCCATCATCGCCGTAACACTCTTCAGACATAATCCATTATTTATTCGCCATGTAATAAATAAACATCAAACAGTAACCTCGTGTCTTCTCTGTCAATCTCTAACTGGGGTAGGAACTCCAACCCTCAACTACCATATTCCTACATATACTAATATTAGTAAAAATGTTTGACCACAAAGTTAATGCTTTGAACATAAACAAAAGAGTATTTTTCTTTATGTTCCTAATGACCACCTCAGACATAGGCAGCTTAGGCTGTTTTATTTTCCTGCTTACAGAACCAGCCTGCCGATGGTAATGCCAGTAGGCAGAGCAATGTTTTTACTCAACCGTATCTCTTCGAATTTCGACATCTTTCATGTTACTGAAAAGAAGTTCAGTGAGGATAGCTTCTTTTTACTCTAATTACTGTGTATTTTACAATTTTTTCACATTCAAATTGTACTGCTTTTTTAAAAATATTTTTGTAATGTACATAAAGGTATTAAATAAACCAATTGAAATAAATACGGTACCCTTGTTTTTGTTCAAACACAATTTTACTGGACCGTAAAGAACATTACTAATAAATAAAAAATATATATTTTTTTTTTTGTTTTTTTTTACAATAAAATAAGAGGTAAAACAGAGTATTCAAAAAATAAAGGATAATTACATGGCAATGAAATAAATATTAATAGCAATAATAGTAAACAAAAAATCCCACAAAGGCATGGCCTATTCGTGGGTATACAAGAAAATGTTAATGAATTTTTGCTCCTATAATAAAGAGACAGTTATAATTTTTATTCTTAAAAGAGCACATACAATCATGGTCTAATAATAAAGATAATTCAAATTTTGCCAATCATTTAATAGAAAATAAACATTCCTTTGAACTAAAAAATAATGTAGAAATAATTCATATTGCACCTAAAAGCCATAAAGTTGACAAATTAGAAATTATCAAGATTAATAGATAAAAAAATAAACTCGATATAAAATTACTTAATGAACAGATGCATTCTCCATTACTTTACCCATTGTAATATAATTTTACTAATGACTTTTTACCCATTGTTTTTCAGAAATCATTATTTACAAAACCACACTCACGAAGGATGGGACACTAAAAATAAAATAAAATACTTAAACTCATTGAAATAGCATTATATCAACTCATTAGTTAAACCGAAGAAAAAAAAAAAAAAATCGATAATGATCCTTAAAATAAAAATAACTTTATTTAATTTACTTTCATATAACTTTGAATTATCTATCCTTACCTCTGTTTTGTATAAATACATTGAACTCTTTAATAAGAATACCAGTCTCGAAGGTGTCGCGAAAGCGATGAAACCGGTCACTTGATATTCCAAATTTGTGGATTAAAGTATCACTCATCTTTTATTTATATAATAATATTTATTAGTAAAGTATACCCATAGAATTAAGAATAGTCCAGAAACCCCATACGCACATCAAACAGAAAGCAACTCAACTTCTCATAAATGAGTAGATTTACGTGTTGACCCATTAGTTTCTTTGTAGACGTCGCTCAGTACGCAACTCCTGATTAGAATTTAACCATGCTGTGTTTTGTCCTTTTAAAGTGTAGAAATACTGCTAGGATCTTAAAGAAACAGGATGCAATCACATTTTATGTGTAATGACCAAATTGTTTTTTTTTAACCTTACATTTGTGTTTTGGTTATATTCTTCGCGATCTGGCAATATTACTCGGTGACTTCAAGTATGCGCGCGGCGAAAGTGTGTCTAAGTGGGGGAATTATTAGACACAGTCCAATGTATTCAAATATAATTCTACGCTCCTTCTGCACTATTCTTAATTCTATTAGTATACCTTTATAAAGCTTGTGTAGCTTCAAAGCCGGTCAGTAAAAAATACAAATTAAGTGGTTCAAAACAAAGTTCATTTATATTTAAGTTTATTTAGTTCATTCACCCTACTTGTGCAAAGTTTAAAAAATTTAATTGTTTTTTTTTTATTGTTTTGAATGTGGGTCATAATAAAATGCAGGTAATGAGTACCGAATGAAATAATACCATACTAAAAAGATTTTTTAATATCTGTCAAAACTTCATACATCGCGCCACAATAAGTGTTGCAAGTTGTCGAAAAATAGAATCGAAAAGTTCTTACACGAATAAACATCCTTTAACTTTGACTATGTAATTTTGCCCACAAAATGACTAAAAAATGTCTAAAAAATTCGAATGTGATCTAGTTTAAAATATTTTAATAACCAGTTTCTATACATTAAGACAAAAGAAGTGAACGGCAGTTGAAAATAAAGTATAATATTGATTATAAAAATAAGTGTTAAATTCGCAAGATTATTCCTCGTGGTAATATTTTAGGTTTAAGATTCATTCAATTGATTGTAGTGCTTTCACACTTATATATTATGCATCAGGGTATAAGTCTAAGCTTATAACCAAATTACACTGTTTAAACTCGTGCTGTGCCAGCGGGTGTCTTGCAAGATATCGGATCCTCCCCCTCTTGGCGATATTACTGATTGAAAATGCTTATTTTATATAAAATAAGAGAGTGACAAATTAAACAAATATTTGATAAAAATAGTTATTCATTATAAGGTTGCCATTTATTTATTAACCTTTTTACATGTTTTTGTCCAATTTTTTAAAAATATAATATAATGTTCCCGCACTGATGTCCCGTACCAAGGGATACATTTTTAATTGTTTTGATACATGCCCTAAATACAAAGTAAACCAAATTTTTCTTCTTTATTTTTTTTTCTTTATTCTATACTAACACTAATACAAACAAAAACACATTTTTACCTTTTAGCCTAGCTAATTATTAGCTGCATTTTTTTAAAATTGATGGTTTTGTAAAAAATCACTCTTATTTATCACCAACGAGCGATTAATCGACGAATTATTTATTCATATAATATCATGGGATAATTACTACAACTAGACAACATAAAAGTATTTTTTAATTACCCACTAAAAAGACAATATTTGTATGATACATTATAATCATCATAATAAGATTTTAAGAAATCACGACTTGCCTATTTGTAGCATTCACCGAGGAGGATAAAAAGGTGTGTTTTTATTGGGTAGCTCGCAAATGCTAATTTTGAAGTAACCAGCAAGTTGTAATAATTACCCCGCTATATTAAGTTAACGCCATGCATATAAAATATTTACGTTACATGAACTTTTCATAGTCATTTTTCTTTATTTTACAATAATTATTATATCCCTTTGATTTAACTGTGATTTTCATGCATCTCCATGAAGTAAAGCGGTTGCGTTTAGAAAAGGGGTATTAAAAGCTGGGGAAGAATATGTTTATATACAGGTGTTACTTAAACCCTGTCACATCCGAAACCACGATGATCAGTATGGGCAAAAAGACATTTTAGCATATTTAAAAAAAAAATTGGAACAAAGAAATTACAAAATATATATATATATATAAAAACAAATGGTTGCTTACTTCTGCAGGGGAAAAGTGAGGGGAGCGTGGTGCAGTATCAGACTCCCCCCTTACACCTCCTCGTTTCACCCCTGCAGAAGAAAACAACTATTTGCTTTTTTTGATATTTTATTTTTTAAATTTTGTTTGTTCTGAAAAATTATTTTAATGTGCCAATATGTCTTCTTCATCATACTGATCATCGTGGTTTGGATGTGACAGGGTTTAATGAACACCCTGTAAAGCACGATCAAATCTTAGGAATTCTCAAGAGCGGATAACTAAAAAAACCGAATAATCTGTGTGCATACATGATAGATGATGCATTAACATATTATGCACAAAAATAATGGTCCAGCGTTGTATCCTCTTTACCTAACACAGAATCAGTAGGTATTCCATCATCTCCATAAAAATGGTTAATTAGTTACCTATTTATATCAAGGTTACTTATTGCTTACTCATTGCTCGCGTGCGTGTCTCTAAAACAAGCATCTTTTTAATACCAACCAAGTTTTTTGATTATCGTTGATTGCAACGTCAATTTAACTTTGTACACATTTGTACATCATTATGTATAATTAAATAGACACGTTACTAGCGCGAAAAAAATGGCATACTAATTCATGGCTAATTGCCTTCCACGCTTTCATTCTCTTACAGATTTTCTTCATGATAAGGCGTGATGCTACACAGAAATATACCGTCGTGTAAGGTAAAACTATGAAAAATAGTACAGATATAGCGTTTCAATCGTAAATACAATTCCTGGACAGGTGCTTGAAGCGTAAGACTGGTCACCTTACCTTCCATTTAACAAAAACATATCTAGATACGCTGCAATTGGAGTCCATTGGTAGTGCCCTATGCACCACTCCGTTTATATAGAAAAACGATGATCTATGTGTTCATATAGATTTTAAAAACTATCACCATTTTTTTTAAAAACTTTGTAACGTAGGTATATGGTAGGTATACTACCGGTAAAGCCTATTTTTTCTATAGATATAAACATATTTGAAAAATGGGTTTATTTTCAATCAAAAAGACAGAAGATGGATAATTCTTCATACAACCATTATATTTGTAAGGAATTTAAAAAAATCATTAAAGGTATGTTCCAAAAAAACATTCGTTTGAAATATATTCGATTTAACTGTATTGATCAACATGGGTAAATTTTTCATCGCCTCATATTTCTGGCTAATCCTTTCTACAAAAAAAAAATATTCGAAAAACATTTCTTCGGCAAAAAATAATTAAAGGGCGCGGTCGAATAGTTTGAGCATCGCTGAGTTTATTAAAACAACTGCCAAATAATATATAATATAATAAACAAACATATATTATAATATCGGAATATAAAAAGACCGTTTTCAAGTAATTGATTTTTTTAAATTTCACACTTTCAATTCTAGTGTACCCATAAAAAAGAAATAAATTTTGAATGATAAAAGAGTTGAAGCGATTCGAGTGCCGGCGTCAAACTAATAAAACGTTATATTTTTAATAGTGCCGATCGATTGAATGATTTTTCCTATTCCTAAAATAGGATTGATCTACGTAACTCAATTATGATTTGAAAATAATAAATGACCATTTCACGTTCTTGGTTATCATTCCGCGGAGCGTACGGCGCATGCGTTCGCAATTATTCCGGTTTCGATGACGTATCGTACACTGTTTCGGCGAGAAAAAAGGTTGTCGCTTCATCTCGCTCTCGCCCGAGCGAAATTCCGACATTTCGTGCAGTTTCACCCGGCGGTTTGGCAACATTGTTCTCGCCGTACGGGTAGGTGATGTCCGCCATCTTGAGAGTAAATTTTAGGTATGTGTTCGGTTTATAAGGGAATTTGTGAAAAGTGCATCCGATTTCACAATTAAATGGGTGAGTATTTTACAGTTTACGGTAGAGGAATTCCGAGGTTTCGATACTAGTTGTGATTCGACGCTCAGTTTCGTTCGCGACAGGCTAAATATCGCAATTTTACGTCACAGTGTTTATGACAGGTACTCCGAGAGCTTTCTAATTATTTTGTTTCTGCTTTTCGCTCGTGTTTGACCCGAACGAAGGGTCGGCTTTGCGCAATTCGCGAAAATTCGCCTTTCTCGGGGTATCTGCGGCCCGGCGGCCCGAAGAAATCCGCCGAAGAATGTATTTTTGGGTGGAGTTGCGCGTTCGACCCTAGGTTGGCGAAGACAGGTGAATCTGGAAGCGGGATACCTCTTTCACCGAATGTCCGGCTTTTCGTTTTTATGAATTGTTAACGCGGTGTCGAGTGTCCCGCTCGGGTGGCGGAGGTCCGGGCGGTTTCCCGGAGCCGCGAAACGTCAAAACCTGGGTCCGCCTCGGTCCCGCGGGGCTCGCGAGTGACAGCGTCCCGCTAACGTGTGCTTTGGTCTTTTGCAGGTAAGGAGTGGTTCTGGAGATCGCCAAAAGCTCGCAGATCCGCTTCCGAGAGGCCGCGGAGGTAGCGGAAGCGCCGAGGATAACTACAACAATAACCGATAACTCCGCGCGTCCAGAATCCAGCTCCTAAAATGCGAGAACAGTGCTTGTTTTACTAAATACAGTGAAGTGACTTAAAGTGTTGTGGCTTATGAATCTAAAGTTCCCGCTGCTGCTCCCCAGAAATTGGATTACTCAGGTATGTAATATGTCAATAAATTATTATTTGCTAGCAAACAAGATTTAATTTGTGCAAAGCAATCACATCTGCTATCTGCCGAAGCTTACCTTAATCTAGAACGCAATTTAAAATCAATTACTGTGCTAAACAAAGTGCAGTTTCTAAAAATTATTATCCAACAGTGAAAGCAAAGAGCAATACCATTCTTAAAATTTAAAACCACACTGAGATTAGCAAAGCATGACATGTACATTTAAATTTGAATTCAGAATGATCTCACTATATACAAGAGAGTACTCCCAAATTTTCAACCTCAGTTATATGGCTATTATGTGCATGTGTTTGTCTTCAAGAGCAGGCACTTTAACAATTTTTCTGTAATTTTAAATTAAATTAGGTATATTAGAAGGGGCGTTTCTGATATAACTATTATCAACTGTGGTGATAATAATGTTTACAATATTTCTAATAAATTGCATAATTTATGAAACAAATATTTTATTTTAAATTACACAAAATTATTTGAACATTAAGGTCCCCATAGATTGTACATTCTAGGGAACAAAACTAAACATAAAAAATGTACATCCAAATCTATTGAGGCAAAATTGTATAATAAACTATTACAAGTTACACAGACACTGCGAAAAACATTGATAATTTTGATGAATAGAGAAGCATTTTTAAGAAGACAGTTTTCCATTCATTTTATTTATATTAACTTAATAAGTTTACAAATTTACATGCTTAGATAAATTTGCTTACTAGTATAACGCTATAAAATAATCAAAATAAATATATCTAACTTCAACAATGTTTTGAATATGTCCAAATGTTTGCAGACTGGCTGGATTTCCTCCCTAGGGAGTTATTCAGATCTCAATTTGTTGCAACATAGGGATTCTGCCTATGTTTTTACATCCACATTTCTTCAACTCTTCCACCCTTCTGACTTTAGTGAAGTAAAAGAGCTGAAACCTTTATCATGTGAGTGAGATTCATTCGGCTGAACCAATTCAATTCACCTACTAGGCAACGCCTGAAAACAATTTTCCAATTTTTGCAAGTGCAAACCGAAACAGTCCGTCACACGTTGGTTGTTAAACTAAAAACCATACCGAGAATTTGGAACTCTTGTTTTTTGTAATAAAGCCAAGGGGCTTCTCCAGTGAATTATTACTCTGAGGGAATGACTAGTATTTTTATATAACTGTTGCATTTCTGCTATTTATATTTTATGTTTATATCCATACAGTGTTATCGATTATATTATATTTATTTATTATGTACCAGAACGTAATATAAAAATAATGTAAATGAATGCCTCAACATGGGTTATGCCCAGTGAGGTGTTCACATAGAAAAGAAAAAAATATAAAATTTTATGTGGAATAAATTTATTATGGAAATAAAAGACGAGTGATACTTTTATCCACAAATTTGGAATATCCAATGACCGGTTTCATCGCCTAGTATCACTCGTCTTTTATATCTATAATAAATTTCAATCAAATTTCACTTACAAACTAAAATGCTTTAAATAAATAAATAACTCTTTTAATATCTCTTTTTTTTAAAAAAATTGTTGAGGGCATCACAATATTGGCTATATCTTAAATGTAGCTATAGTCCTTAAAATATAGCTTGATTAGAATGACAGTTGTCAGCAAAAGTGAGACATAACTTTGTAGTAACATCTAAGGAGTGATTTATACACACGAAAAATTATTCGTTATGTATGTAAATTTATTTATTTAATACAACGCTTGACATATAAATCAACATAAATATATGAAATCAGCTTTAGAACAAAAACAAAAAGAACTGAAGTAAACCTAATTATAAATTACAATATTTGAGTTTATCCAAATGTTCGTAGACAAAAGACTGGATTTCACCCCCTCGGGAGTCATTAAGATCAACAAATTACAACATAGGCAAAATGATGAATGTTACACAGTGTGTAAAGTGGCCACTTAAACCAGTCAATGACAGGTCATAAGCCCTGTAAATGCCTAGACTTCCATATTCTCTTATTTAAGGTAATACAATAATAATAATAATAATAATATTTGGCTGATTTATATAGCGCCATTTTTGTAAAAAAATCACCTCAAGGGCGCTTTACAATTGTATATCTAAACTTACATTCTAACTAAACTTAAGTGATATACGAGTATTATATTTCCAGATTTAAAATTGAGGGTATGATAGTTTAAAGAAGTGGGATTTTAGTTGGGATCTGATCTGACTGGGACTGTCGATGATTTGTAAGTTTGAAGGCAATTGGTTCCAGGCAGAGGGGCCGGCGGCGGCAAAAGCACGATCTCCAAATCTAGTGTTTGGGGAGCGCCGGATTTCAACAAGTTTTCCTCTTCCTGAATCAAATGCTGACCTAAGAGTAGATTTTCTTTGACATGTATTTTCCCTAATACAAAGGTCCGATAGGTATTTTGGAGCCATTTCATGAAGGGATTTGAATATTGTCCAGCACAGCTTGTATTTTATTCTCTCTGGGCTTTTTAACCTGTGCAAATCTCGAAGATGTTGTGAGATGTGAGAGTACTCTCCATCCCTGTTGTAATTTGCTAATTATTAACGACGTTCTTACAAGGTTACATCATTTTTCAAAAACGTTAGAGATGGACAAATTGATCAATGTAAATTGATCAAATAAAAAAATAATTTACTTGATGTTAATATTATGTATCTTTTTTGGGTGATACCGTGTATGTTGGATTTGATCCTACTTTTCAGCTACCATTGCAGGAGCCATCTTCAGGGAAAACTGTGTGTTTTATAGATAAATGTATGTGTTTATGTACTAGTAATTTGTACCGTGTCACAGTCAGCAGTAGGCACATTTCTAGTTTTGTAGGAAAGAATAATTATGTTTATGTACTAGTAATTTGTACCGTTTCGCAGTAGGCACATTTCTATTAGTTTTTGTCATATGTAGTGCTGGGAACCATGTTGAATTTAATTTAAGCTTGTCGTCTTTGTTTATATTATTTGGATGTCTGTGTATTTCAATTGCCTCTTTTATTATTCGTGCACTATAATTACTAGGTTTATGTAGAATTTTTGGTTCAAAGGTGAAAAAATGTTCTGTGTCTATAAAGTGTTCCGCTATTGCGGATTTGTCTGGGTGCCCAGCCTACTGCTGACTGTGACACGGTACAAATTACTAGTACATAAACACATACATTTCTCTATAAAACACACAGTTTTCCCTGAAGATGGCTCCTGCAATGGTAGCCGAAACGTCGGATCAAATCCAACATACACGGTATCACCCAAAAAAGATACATAATATTGATAACAGTGACCGTGAAAACCTTCGCACCTATTTACTTGATGTTGTTCATAAAAAAAGTATAAATGTCTTATTTTTTGGTGAATAGTTGTCTTAAACACACTATTTTGCATTTTTATATCAATTTTCGGAAACAGAGTTTCGTGTTTGCATGAAAAAACTGATAAAATCAATTTCATCGGTACATGATCAGTGATCAGTAATTTTTCCATCACTATTGACATTAGTTTGGCAGTTATCATTCTAATCAAGCTATATTTTAAGGACTATATTATAGAAATAGCGCGTCTATTCTTTATACATCATTGGCCGCAACTATTTAAAAAATGTACCTATTTGATTTATTATGATTAAAATGCAGTTCCACAGAGACCTTAGAAAGTAGAAAAACTCGATGATTGACAACCCGATGTTCATATATTACTCTAGGGTAGGTAAGTTGCTGCATGTTGTGCTAGCATTGTATATGGTAGGTGGTTGGGTCAATGCCAGAAATCTCTATGTGTCAAGACCAGTAGCTGATACGTTGAAATTTGCACATATCTGTTTGTTGTTTTTAAGTAAAGATAACATTTATGTTATATTTAACATTACAACGGAGATGGACAACGTTTTAGAGAAGAGAATATAGACATCTAGGCTATTTAGTAACACTTATTTGTTTATAAATTTGTATTATATAAACAATATTTTATTATATAAATAGCAACGCGTGTAATTATAAGTTAGTTAAATTCCTGACGATGTAACCTCGAAACCGGTCGAAGTGTAATTAAAAAAATTAAGTGGTTTATACAAATTTATAAACAAATAAGTGTGAAATGTCATACCACAAAGTGAAAAATGTTTTTGATAACAATGAGTGTTAAAAACATCTCTATAAAATTCACCTGCCACATTTAAGGATATTTAATTTACTTACAATATTTGAGTTTGTCCAAATGTTCATAGACAAAAGACTGGATTTCACCCCCTCGGGGGTCCTTAAGATTAACAAATTACAACAGGGATGGAGAATACCTTAAATAAGGGAATATGGAAGTCAAGGCATTTACAGGACTTATGACCTGTCATTGGCTGGTTTAAGTGGCCACACTTTACACACTGTGTAACATTCACCATTTTGCCTATGTTTATTCTCCATCCCTGTTGTAATTTGTTAATCTTAAGGACCCCCGAGGGGGTGAAATCCAGTCTTTTGTCTATGAACATTTGGACAAACTCAAATATTGTAATGAAACCAACTGGTCCAAGAAAAAGTTTAAAAATTGAAAAAAAATTTTCAGGCGTTGCCTAGTATGTGAAATAATTCAGTCAGATGAATCTCTTCACAACAATAAAGGTTTCAGCTCTTTGACTTCACTAAAATCAACAGATGGAAGAATTGAAGAAATATGGACATTCAAACATAGGCAAAATGGTGAATGTAAAGTGTGTAAAGTGGCCACTTAAACCAGCCAATGACAGGTCATAAGCCCTGTAAATGCCTTGACTTCCATATTCCCTTATTTAAGGTATTCTCCATCCCAGTTGTAATTTGTTGATATTTAATTTGATTAATTTTGGGATACGTTATTATTTTTTGTGATAAGTATCTTTGTATGAATAAATAAATAATCAAAAAATATTTAACGGTTAATCCAATTATTGAGATTTCTGCATATCGATATCCAAATAACGTCTGGCACTAGTTAATCCGTATAGTTGAAGTTTTACTGTATGTTCAAATCAGCTGTTAGTATGTATCCTACTACTACTACCATCACGCCATTTCCCCATAGCGGTAGGCAGAGAGAATGGACCGCCACACATGTCTATCCTGGCATACATTCATACATCTTGTCATACATGCCCTTCGTTTCTGTCTGCTTTCGACATGAGCAGACTTAACAATTTGGTTTATCTGATCGTGCCACGTCTTCCTTAGTCGTCCTCGTCTCACGTTACCGTTCATTTTCGCCATATATACTTGTTTAACCATTCTTTCGTCATCCATTCGTTCTAAGTGACCAAACCATCTCAGAGACCCTTTTCTTAAGCTTATCAATTATACTTGAGATTTACACTCTCGCCTAAATTCATCATTCGTAACCCTGTCATACATTGATTTTGCATTTCTGCCGCGTTCACTTGGCTTTCATCCTTCCTCTGCCAGTTCCATGTTTCACTTCCATACATAAGTGTTGGGAGTATGTGTATTCTACTTACCCCTTATATATATATGTAACACTTGTCTTACCTCAACAGTTATGCTCATTTAACATTTTTAATATCTTTAGTTGACTCTCCTGTAAAATGAACTTAATGGCACATCAGTCACTTAGCCTTTTTATTTTCATTTTTTTATTTATTTTTATTTAAGTTTATTGGAAGGCGCGGCCGTGCAGTTCAGACTTCCCCCCCTTCCCCCTTCTTGTTTCTCCCCTGCAGAAGTGAGAGACCATTTGTTATTTTCTATATTTTATTTTTTATGATTTTAGTCATTCTAAAAAATATTTTAATGTACCAATATGTCTTCTTGCTGGTTTCGGATGTGACAGGGTTTAAAGAATACCCTGTATAATACAATTTCTGACAGGACAACAAAATTTGACAAAAATGTGTTAAACGCATGACTCCATTTGTGTGAAATGTGGTGATTGTTTTATATAATTTTTTTCAAAAAGAGACTAAATATTATTATTGTAAATCAGACTCAGCTTTCGTTTATAGCGGAGAGCTGAGTCGTTAAATATATCGAGATCGCACATCTTCTAAAATTTGGAAAAATGGCTAATCGCTCTTCCTAATAGAGAATTCTGAGCTGCTCTGGTGTTGCATTTGTCGTTGCTCAGTAACGTAGTATGTCTAGTTCGACGAAGGGGAATATTGAAATTGATTTCAGCCAGCAAATCGGCACAATCGATCCGATTATTAAGTAAATTATAAATAAACAATTGATCCGCAGTCATGGTTAGTTTAGGTTGTCGAAGCTAGGGAATTCTACCGTCAATATGATGTTTTTGTAGATTCGTGATTTTGGCATTGAAACAATGATATTCCCTTGTCAAAATTTTCAATATATTGTGCTAATATGTTTTTTTTTTCTTTTCCAGCCCCCTATGACAATCCGGATCACCCGATCCATAGAACTCTCACGCTTGTGAATAGGACAGATGTAATTAAAAAACGTGTTACGCTTCATTTGCATACTTGCGGCTTGCTACTTAATATAGTAAATCATTGAATACTTGTATTAATCAATAAGTAGTACATACATTTTTTCTAATTAATTAATTAATCAAAATAATTAAACAAAAACTAATCAATTCTATTGTGACGACAAAGTGTGTGCGAATTAATTAAGTTCGGTCAGGATACAAGTTTTCGGTTGTTATTCGAAAGTATATTCCGACCTGATATTGTATTTGTGTTAAGCGCCTGTTCGTATCAGCAATAATATTTTAATTAAGTGCGTTTAGGACTCCAGATTTTTCGGTCGTTATTTGCATCCGTCGCGCGTTGCGTGTTTGACAGTGTTCTTTTAATCTTCCGGCGCAGTTCGGTTATGGATTGATCGGGTCTGTTGGTCTTCGCATGAAGTGCACTCCACCGCGGGGAGACGAGCTGTGGAAGGCGGAAGAGGCCGACGGAGCCGCAATGTCGGCGACCATGAGGACCACGCTGCAGACCGTGCCTGAGTCGCTGGCGGCCGATCATGTGACGACGACCGAGACCGTAGCCCCCCAGACGGCCGCGCCGCAGAAGGCCCGAACGCCCGCCATCACCAAGGTAAGAGACTCATATTAATAGCAGGTCTTGAAATCATCTACATGTCTATTTCAAGCAACAAACGGGGGGATCACTCAGCGTAGGATAATATCAATAGGGAGCTACGATGGAATTACTCTTTCATCCGATCATCTTCTACACACTTTTCTTCAACCTTTCCTTTCAAATTACCATAGAAGATATAAGCTTTATCGACAAAATCAATAAAGGAGTTCTGCGTCGGTTTGGACATGTAGAACGAATGGATAGAGAAAGAACTACTAAAAAGATTAGCGAGGGCTGTATGCAAAAACAAAATGATGTTGCGTTTTATCCTATCTGCCTACCCTTTACGAGGAGATGGTGTGATGGTTTTGTTGATTGTTGTAGAAATAATTAAAATTTTCAAATGATATGTGAACAATATAAACAAAAATTTTAACACTGCACTCCTCCTTAGAACAGGTTTTCCTAATGAGGAGAATTCTGAAATTAGTTTTGTGTTATATGATCTGACTTAAAAATATAAAGAAATGTCCTAGCATTTAGAGTTTACGACCCGACCCGGCTTTGTCTCGTTATGATCACATTACAGAAATGTATAAAGAGTCCATTGTGGGATCCACCACAAGTGATAATATTTGTTTACCACTACTGCTACCATCACACCATTTCTATCTATCTATCCTCACATACATTTCTAGCTTCTCCCATATTCATACATACGTCTGGACATTCTTGGGATTTTGGTTTATCCGATAATGCCACGTCTTTCTCGGTCGTCCTTGTCCTACGTTACCACTAATTCTCGCCATGTATTGCTGTTTTACCTTTCTTTCGTCATTCATTACTTCTACATGGCCAGACCATCTTAGTGACCCTTTCTTAACACATCTGGACATACATGCCGTTCGGTTGTGTCTGCTTTTGACACTACCGCACTTGGGATTTTCATTTATCCGATAATGCCACGCTTTTTTCGGTTCAGTTGGGCTATTGTGATATATTTGTGTTAGGCGATATAGGGATCGTTGGTTTACTTGGTTTGTATTCATTTTAATAAAAAATATATATTAATGGTACGCTACGATGTGATTGATTTACATACATTTGCTATTTTTTTTATACGAAATATCGTTAGTATCAATTACTACTACTACCATCACGCCATTTTCCGTAGGGTTAGGCAGAGAGAATAGACCGCCACATTCATACATGCCCTTCGGTTCTGTCTGCTTTTGACATGACCAGACTTAAGATTTTGGTTTATCTGATCATGCCACGTCTTCCTCGGTCGTCCTCGTCTCCGGTTCCCGTTCATTTTTGCCATATATACTTGTTTTACCATTCTTTCTTAATTCATTATTTCTACATGGCCAGACTATCTTAGTGACCCTTTCTTAATCTTATCATTTATACCTGTCTCAGATTTGCATCTGCAAATAAAGCACTGTTAATATTTTTGTTTTGAATTAACAATGTGCTTTATGAAACTTATACCTATGCAATATTAATGTTTTCGGTATAAAAATTAATTTCCTTGGTTAAATTATATTTTGACCAACGAACGCTTTCATTTTTAAATAGTAAATATTGCTTAATCCTAATTTCAGTTCAATGACAAACTTTCCTATCCTAAAAATTAACTATCTCGCAAACTAGTTGCAATTATATTTTGTCTGTCACTGTATAAAATACTTATCTGATGTTCTTACGTCCTCAAGTCTTCAAGAAGCCTACTTAGGCGAAAGCGCTCGTTGATAAAATAATACTCAGCCGAGGAATATTAATCATAAACTTGTATGTTTCATGGAAGATGTTTTGCAAATAATGTACATATTTTTATTTCTACTTAATTATTTATCTAAATATGTAGTAGATTTAAAAAAACTACAAATAGTTCATAATTGAGAGTAGCAATTCTCCCTTGTTGAGGGTCATATGTTATCAAATTCAACATAAGATAGTGAATAATAAATATTCATAGTATGATTCTTGCAATATTCTGCTATGATGTTTGTTGCTTGAAATAGACTTATAAAATGCTTTCATCGCCTTCGAACATTTGACTTGTTTTTTTTCATGTGTCGTTTATATTATTTAAATAATTATATTTATTCGGAGATCTGATTTGTCGCCATTGTGTTGTGTACATAGAATTTGATGCTTCAAATGTTCTTTTATCAATATACACATTAAACGAGTATATAAATGTATAAACGTTCTACAGAAAATTAAATTACATTGGTAGTGTCGTAACAATAATGTAATGTTTTTTTTGTTTTTTATTTTTGATTAATGAAAGAAATTAAAATATAATTGACTGTGTTGTTCTAAAAAAAATATAATTTAAATAAATAACTTTATGGATAACGGTTTCATCAGCACATAATTACACTAACATGCAAATCCCACTATACACCTTCAGCGATTAGTAGTTGCACAAAAATATAAAACCAGCATGCTGATAGGACACGGTATTTGAAGCTAACACCAATGTGCACTGATTATAATCAGGTCAAACTTTTTTTTTTTACTATAATTTGTTCACTTTGGTGTTAACTTCTAGAAGCATGCGTCCTATCAGCACTTATGTTATATATTTTTTAGCAACTGCGTCAGTAAAGGTGTATAGTGGGATTTCCATGTTAGTGTAATTGGTGTCTTTACAAAACCGGTAGACATAAAAAACTCAAGTGTATTAAATATAAATAATTTCAATGATTTTTATTACGAATTATATGTCATAATATATCCTGAGCCTCTTTTGTGATGTGGGACATTACATGTAAAGTGGGAAAATTACATAAATTTTGAATTTTCATTTATCACCTCTAATTTAATAATTTCATAATATAACTAAACGTCTTTATTTTATAAATCTAAAATATTCCAATTTATAATTATTTTTTTTAATGTCGAAACTCTGCTCTTTTTGCCAACAGGGTTGCGCTTAATGTAGGAATACGACTTTTTTTAAATGTTTTGAATGTCAGTTAATATTATTTTAGTATTACCATAAATCCAATAAAAATAAATTAATTGGTAGAAATTATAAGTAATTTTAGGAAAGAAGCTGATTGGGATCCACATTGGGTCACATATTAGTTCGGAGGCTGTCGGTGTGGAAAAAAATATCTCTCTTATTTTATTTAAACACTATTTACATACGCATACGGGCGATTAGGGCCATTTCTTTCTACATACCCAAACCGCTCAATTTGAGAAAATCAATTCTGTAGATATATTATTACAGTTGGATAATTTACATACCGCCATTTTTGCAAAAATCATTTGATTGGCTAAATATTTTTTTTCAAAAAGAAATTGGCTAAATATCTACACTTTACTATGAAGAGAGGAGGAAGGAAAAACTCAAATATTCACCTCTTTTGTGCTCTCTCTTTGTAGCGTTTAGACATCGCCCTCTTGCGTATTCTGCGACGTTCAAGCACGGCACAGAGTTTTATCCCTAATTTACAATATAGGACACAACCAAAATATTGTTTTTTTTATTTATTTATAAAAAGTGACCTATTTCCTTAATCACGTTTTTGTCAGGAGCATATAAATAGTTCGAACACGTTAACTCGAGCCTCCTATGACTCACTATAGACGTGCGGTCAGAATATTATTATCTGTGTGGTCAGACCACAGAATCTCGCCTCGGAGTAAGGCTGAATTCATATTGAATTATTGTAATAAATAATAATTTTGATACCGAGTATCAATTATTCAAGTTCTTTATTTAGTTTTACTTATTTTATAAAATAAACCACAAGCGCCTTCGCCTAGATGCGGGCACTCTGTACACAGATAAATTATCGTGAATATTTTTAACTTTCAATAATATTACGAGTAATAAACGTTTTTTTGTCTATTATAAAATAAATAAAACAACTTTATTTTTAACCACTAATTTTATTTATTTTTTCCACCGACCGATTTCAACGAAAACAAGCTTCTTCGTCAAGGTTTGCGTAACTAATGAATTCTTTCCTATTTTATTTTTATCGTGTTCACTAAATACTACACGTGGACCCAATAAATCAAGTATTTTTTCCTTACAAGGGTGGTAATTTGATATCAATATTTTTGAAGCTATACAGGAGAGGACTAAAATAAATATTGTTGATTTGGTTATTAATTATTTTTTTAAAATTATGAATCGCTTTTTTAATTTATAAGATTTCTAAGTTGTCTAATTTTAATATTTTATTTTCAACATGAAGTACTCCAAGTTATGATTATTTTATATCTGATGGTTTGCGAATTCAGAAAAAATATTATTATTTAAGCGACTTAAGTGTTCTTTTACTCTAATATAAAAGTTTCTTTTAGTTTTTCCAATGTAAATTGAATCGCAATCATTACATTTTAATTGGTATATCCCAGATTTATTATATTTCTGGACTTTGTCTTTGTGATTTTTTAGCAATGTTCCTATATTATTAGTTGTGTAGAAAGCAGGTTTAATGTTTGACGATAGGGAATTAGATTAGCGGGGCGGTGAAGAGGGAGGGGAAAGCAAAAACTTAAATATTCAGGAAGTAACATTTTATACGTGATTTTAATGTAAATAGAGAAGCGTCTCTGACATTAGTAAGTAGATCATTCTATAATCGAACAGCTACTATTGTGAAAGAGGAGGCGAAAAAAATAGAGCGGTTGATGGGTATTGAAAGGGTTCTCTCGTTACTAGAACGAAGAGATAGCCGTTATAGAGGTTGGAAGAGCTTTCGGATAAACAGGCGTAGTGACTAAGTTAATACGAATTTATTTACGTTTTCAATTGACAATGTTACTGAAAAGTACTTCAATAACACAATACACACGATTTTTTGTTTGCCTCTGACGTCATGGGTGTCGTCAATAAATAACACGTGGCAAAAATAACCACATTGAAACTGTTATAGTACAGTGCGTTCGAATATTCAATGACCCTGTGTTAGCGTCCAACGTCGTCCTCGTGGTGTAGTGGTCAGCGCGTTTGCCTGCCGTGCAAGAAATCTCGGGTTCGATTCCCGACATGGTTGACATTAAATATTTATTTTTTAATATTCATAAAAATAGTTAACAAAATTATAATAGATTTCTCTGGATTATGTGTGGTCTGCCTAACTAGGTACAACCTGTTTTAAAGCAGCAATTTTTTTGTGTGTAGCTAAATTAACAAAAATACGACCATCTACTAGTGAATTTAGTATACAATTTTACAGTATTTAATATCCCTTTTTCATATATATTTTTTTATGAGATGTATTTTAACAAACTGGCACCCGAAGCGTAAGTCTTATCATCTTACCTTCATGTAACAATAATGATCAAGACACGCGGCGATTGGAATACCAATGCAGTGCCCTTTGCACCATTAAGTTCCGAAAGGCAATATGATGCGGTGAACCAAGTAAACGTACAATTTTTGCTTGTGTAAGCGCGCACATTCGATTCGCGACATAAAATATTTATCAATGAAAAATTCTCACACAATAGAATATTTCATAGTCCGTAGCTACTTGCGGATCAGAGGTCCTAGGTTCGAACCCTACTCTACCCTACCTTGATTACCATTTTCTAATAGTGAATTATTTACGACTCGCTGAAGATGGCCCCAAAATCAAAATATTTGAGCAATCATAAGAACGGAAATATTTATTTTCTTTATAAATAAAAAGTGGTCATTATTATGGATAACTTATATAGCGCCATTTTCGTAACAAAATACCTCAAGGGCGCTTTACATAGTGATTCTTTTAAATTTGTAATTTAATTATAATAATTTATTTTGTTGTCACATGCTACGGATTTATGCAAATGATTTAGAGAACAAGTGGGTTTTAAGCTTTTTCCGAAACATCACTTCACTTTCACAGCCTCGCACCTCTGCTGGGAGAGCATTCCATGCCATAGGGCCTGCGACCGCAAATGCGCGTTCACTAAATTTAATGCGCTGTTTGCGTAGAGGTATAATAACTTTTCCTCTCGCCGTAGACGTAGCTGATCCAAGCGTTAGACGCCTGTCAGCTAGTTCATCTGGAATGCATAGCTCCCTTAGATATTCCGGAGCAGAGCTGTGCAGTGACTTATACATAAGCCAATAGAGTTTGTATTCGACCCTCTGTGGAAAACGTAGCCAGTGTAGTTTCCGAAGTAGTGGAGTGATATGACTGAACTTAGAGATTCCGAAAATAAGTCTCGCTGCGGCATTCAATACAGATTCATTCATCACAGAGTTATTTAAACTAAACTGATCGATAAACGATTTGACATACCAATGCAGTGCCCTATGCATCATTAGATGCGAAAAGGGTAGTGGCGGTAATAGAACGTAAATATTATTCATTTGTATTCAATGGATTTGCCTTTCTATAACTTAAATTTGGTTGAATATTTTTCTTCGCCGTCATTACGGTCGAGTTTTCCGTAATTGGGTAAAGTCACTCGGCGGCTAGATGAGAGGCTGGACTGGTAACTGGTGCAACTGGAAAGTGGAAAGAAATGCTTGTGTGTAGAGGAAAATAGGCCTTACGTAATTAACTGCATTGCAATATTGATTGATGTATAAATAAACTGTTTATATTCTATCAGGAGTTTCCAACGTGTCAACAATAAGTATAGCAATGGTGGTAGCGAATATTTTGTAATTATTTTGTCTGATTTTTCTTCAATTCTTCCTTTCGTCTCGATATTTACCCATGAAAATAGCGTTTGTAATCGCGGCCCTGGTGTAATTTTTAATACCCCTTAACGGTATTTAGTGATACGTTTTTAACACTTACTAGAGAAAAAAATCTAAACCATTGAATAAAATGATACATGAACGCACATAAGTATTAAAAAAAATATTCTAAAGTTAAAGCGGCGAAGATAACCCATAAAACCACCCGGGCCCCGATTACAATGGGAAGATAAAGACGTCATACCTTCACCTTGACGGTATAGTTGAAGATAAATTCTCTCTAGTGATTACGAAGATACACAACCAACCCCCCCACCTTCAAGTTTTGGGTACGTACATCGATATGAAACAAGGGGAAGCGTACGTCACGGTACAAATATCTACGCACTAAAATTACATAGCTGACGTCATAGTTGAAGATAAAATTATCCCGACCGATTACGAAGATACACTACCGACCCCCCCCCCCCCACCATCAAGTTTTAATGTGAGTACATCGGTTTGTATCGACGGGTCTAGACCCCTCGATACCTTTATCTACGCATTAAAAGTGTAAAAAATTTTGCTCCTTTTGAAAATCACCTCAAGGGCGCTGTACAGTTAATAAATATCCCAGTACGTCTTGCAGCTACAGAGCGCATGGACAGTTGGGATTCTAGTTACTCGTTTTCAATTAAGATCAATCAAAAATTATAACAGATAGCAGCTAGATTACAGGACGTCTTGCAGCTACAGAGCGCACAGACAGTTAGAAATTTAGCCCCCATTTACACATTTTAAAAATCGACAAATAAATTTAGTGTATTAATGATATTTAAAAAAAAAAAAATATGAATAATAAAAAGGAGTAGGACTTAAACACGTCTTGCAGCTACTAAGCGTATAGACGATTGGAATTCTAGATCCCATTTACAAAATTTAGGTATTTTAAAGTTGATATATGAAAGCTAGATAACCAATCATCGTGCAGCTACAAAGCACATGGACGAGTGGAATTCTATCAAGTAAATAGTAAATAACCCAAAATACTTACAATTCAAATTTTGAATAAATATACAGCCTACATATGAATATTTTTTAAATCAACCACTCTGAAATATGTATCCGTATATTCCTTAGGTCATCATATGATTTTCAAAAGCACAAAAGACACTTATCACTACACCAAAAACAAATCACTACACACAACACACAAATAAACAGTAAAATAAACCAAATATTTTTGTAACAATATCGTAGAACAGAAATTTTAAATGCCGGGAACCGCATATCAAACAAAAATTAGATTTATTCCTGTAATATTATTATTATCGCGGATAATTTATCCAGCGCCATTTTCGTCACATAATACCTCTAGCGTGCTTTGGAAAATTGATTATATGCAGTATTAATTTTAATTAATTAAAAATTTGATGACAACTATTTAAATTGTCATAACAAATTACGATTTTTTGGTGCATTTTCATAACTTCCTTCCTTATCCTCTCCCTTGCCACTTGCTGACAAACCTCTAAAATTGCGTCTTAGCGGGTTATTCCGTTAAAATAAAAAATGCATTTGTAAAAGCGCCGACAACATTTTTTTTTAAGTCGCACACAGAGGCAACGTGACATTAAACATTAATTATTATGGGAAAGTAGCCGGTCGCGTTTTACCAGATCCAGTTTCAGCGGCCATCTCTTTCGTCTTATGTTTTTGCTACATAAATTTAATACTTTCATTATATTAATATAATTTAATTATGCTAGTCAATTAAAAAAAATATATAAACAAATATAAACTTTTTTTACTTATGTGTGCATGTTGTTTTCACATATAATTGAACAATATCTAAACATAACAAATTGTACTACAACAGAGATGAAGAACATTTAGAGAAGGTAATGTAGAAGTCTGGGCATCCCCGGCTGTCCGATCATTGGCTGGTTTAAGTGGCCACTTTACTTTGTTCACCATTCTGCCCATATTTAAACATCTATATTCCTTCGATTCTTCCATCTGTTGACGTTTGTGAAGTTAAAAAGCTGAAAATTTTATTGTTCGGGTGAGATTCATATGATATTATTATTTTACCCACGTACTAGGCAACGCCTGAAAATATTTTAAAATTTTTATTCCTGTTAACAATTTTATTTATTTACTTTATTTTATTCCAGTAAAATGTCTATCTAGTGCAGAGACAATTCTACCATATAAACATGAACATAATTATAAACATAACCATAAACATAAATAAAAATATAACAATAAACATAAATATAACAATAAACATAAATATAACAATAAACATAAATATAACAATAAACATAATATACCAATAAACATAATATACCAATAAACATAAATATAAACATAAAATAAAAATTTATATTTGCAGCACTTATAGTGGTATTAGCATATCGCGCCATCGCTCGAACAACGGTGAATGGATCCACCCTGCAGTGGCTTGGAGAATTTCGTTATTAGAGCTATTTAGGCGTTCCCATAGGCTCCAGGCTCTTTGGCGAAGTAGGGCAGCGAAGGTGTTTATTCGTCCAGCTGTAAACATTTCAGAGGCACTGCAGTACCTAGGCAATCCGAATGATCAGGCGGATTTATTAACAATGTTTTGAGTTTGTCCAAATTTTTGTAGACAAGGACTAAATAAAAAAAAGACACTGAACTTCGTCATTGGACATACTATAGTAATTGGACACTTAAAATCTAATAGTAAAAAATAAGTAATAAAGAATTTATCTGCAACATAAAATTGACACTCCTTGTCTGTTTTTACTTAAAATGAATAAGTTACATTGATTTATTTTTGACCATAAGATTTAGAATGTCTAATTGCTGTAGCATGTCCAATTATTATAGTACCTACCCAACCTTTACAATTTTTTCAAAAACTTTTGATGCTCATTTTTAAATTTAGAAAAAAACAGACTCAACTCATTTCAACACTCTAAAACAATATCCTCAAATAAAAAGTGGCGTAAAAATGGTATTACTAGTAGTTAATATACTTTTTACATCGTTAAAAATATATTTCTGATTAAAATTGGATAAAGAAATACCAATGATGATCGTCAGTTTCCATTGTACTTGTTTAGATTATTATTTTTTTTACTTTATTAGGTTTCATTTAGTGGTTTGAATCTATATTTATAAAAAGCTCTGAATTTTACCTTTCAATAATAAAATCGGTAGCCTATGAGTGGCGGTATAAAACGCATTTATAATGCATAGCGGTTAGCTGATATTGGGAAATAAGCCATATTTATATAATTATGTAGATTTTGATCGTAGCGAATGATAATATAAAATATATTATGTTATTTGATGATTTCGGCCATGGAATTATGAATGGTTATTGGTAAACGAATTAATATCTACCTTTTTTGGAGGGCCTTTTACACGACGAGTTCAAAATTAAAATTTAAGCGTTTCATGGCAGAACAAGACAATATTGAGGTCTAATAAATTTAGTAATCTACTAAAGATAAATTATTACATATCATTAATATTAGTAATAATTACATTGTGCTTTATAGATATATATATAAAATACTACATAAAAGTAAGTAGGTACATAATTAAAAGTTTAAAAAATATTATAACAATTTTAGGCAAAAAAAATAAATTTTCATTAGGTATTATTATTTATGTGTAGGCAATCAGAATACAAGATTCAAAGTGCTTTTTACAGCATTCGAATAATGTAAGATATTTAGATTTTATCGCCGTAAGAATTTTTTATCTAAAAACCGATAATGGAAAACAAAACATATCAATTTATCTATACTCGTTTCCGCGCCGGTGTAGTCTGAAGATTGGAGAATTTAAAAAAATAATTCTGCCTACATGTACATGTTCAGAACCAGACGCTAAAAATACATTGGGAAATATTATCAATATTGTGGGCCAGGTGATGGTACCACGACAGAAAAACTACTATGGTGACAGAACAATGGGTAGTGTAGTACCAAAACTGTACAATTTAATACCAGCTAAAAATCGTGAAGAAAAAAACCTAATTTCATTTTAAAAAATAGTCAAAAAATTATTAAACAGCAAGTGAAACTTAAGTGTATAAATATATTTTATTCTTCAATTATTATTAAACTATGTACTTACTTAAAAATTAAAAAAAAAAGTAATGTAACCCGCAGACAAGCTTCGTCTTTGCGGGAGCAAAAATACAATTATGTATGTTAGTTATTTGTTAAAATGAATAAAACTTTTTAAAAAAATAACTAAAAAATGTATGAATGTAGAGGAAGTGAGATCAGTATGCAAAGGTAGAGTGATGTTGCGTTCTATCTTCTCTGCCTACCCTTACGGGGAAACGCCGTGATGGTTTATTTGTTAACTCATAAAAAAAAATTGGATCATGATTATGACACTAACGCATTTTTTTTTTATTTTGTGGCTCGACACATTTTTGCATTACGCCATCCAAATATGAATTTTGTTTCATAGTTGGTATTGCACGAAGGTCCAACCTCGCAAATCCACCTATCGGCAGTTGTGTCTTAATGAGTTATTTTTGCACCTCTATGCTCATTTGTACGTATCGTAATGTTTCGAATCGCATGAATCATTTAATTGGTGATTTGCGTTCATTCCAAAATTGCAAGATTCCTATTTGTGCCACTCTCGCGCTGACTCGACAACTTCAGTTCATTTCTGGGTCATAATGGCTCAAATGATGAGGTATCATTTTCGTGCGACTCTGAATGAATATGTTCAATCTAGTCCAGTCTTTCTCAAAGTGGGCGAAAGCGCCCCCCCGTGGGCGCTGAAGGCCTTCGGGGGGCGTTGAGGCAGTCTAGGAGGTTCACACATCTAAACTCTCGTATGAACATATTATGTTCTCCAAAACGAAAGCCATCTATATTGCCTTCTTTAAAATGTTCTTCATCTCTGTTGTAGTGTGTTAATGTTAACAGCTCCCCGGGGAGTTAAATCCACTCCTTGTCTACAAAAATTTGGACAAACTTAAAATATTGTTGATATCCATCTCAGTTAGTAAACATCTGGATGCCTAAGATATGTCGCATGTTACAATGACATGATTCGGATATACAAAACGCGTGTTCCACCTATCATGGTGTATACAATAGAGGCAATATTATTTGTTTGTGAGTAGTATTAATTGTTAGGGATATGTCTTTCGTTTGAGTAAGAATAGTTTTTGAATCTGTAAGCGAGTATTGTTTTAGCGTATGATTGCTTTGATAATTGGATGGGGGGAACTTACAACAATCATATTAAAACATTAGAAACTGTTCAAAAATTTATATTAAAAATAATGCTTCACAAAAATCGCACTTTTCCCCCTTTCCAATTGTTCCAAGAAGCTAAACCTATAGATCTAAGACAAATATACTGTTTTCAATGTTTAAAATATATATTTAAGAACCAAAATTTATTTACAAGTAATTCAAATAGATCAAGTCAAAGAAGGAATCGTGTGTTAGAAATACCACATTGTAAAACGAGGCTCGCACAGAGACATGCATATTTTATAGGCCCAAATTTTTTAAATTCTTTTTTTACTGATAATATTTCATTGATTCCAAACTTTCAAAATTTTCCTTCTTTTAAAAATCATGCACTATCCTGGATTCAAACTAAAGATATGAACTCTTTTTTTCTATGATTTATTTTGTTGCCCTTTAGTAATAAGGAATATTTTTGTGTTTTTCAAAATATTTTTTATTTCCTTTTTTAATTACAGAATGTTTTATTTTTTCTTTCTTATGTTAAACAAAAATATTATAACTGTCCATTGTTTATTATAGGAGCAAAAATTCATTAATATTTTCTTGTATACCCACGAACAGGTTATGCCTTTGTGGGATTTTTTTGTTTACTATTTTTCTATTAATATGTATTTCGTTGATATGTAATTATGTTTTTTTTTTTTAATACTCTGTTTTATTATTATGTTTATTGTAAGAAAACAAAAATATGTCAAAGTCGTGATTTGTGGAATATTTCTTCAGTAGGTGTCTTTATCGACGCAGTGATATTTAAATTTCATAATATTTTGTAGTAACCTTTCGCATGCAGATATATTCATATGTGGCTATTGAAAATGAATTTCGAATCCACAATGTCACCTTTTTCAACTGCCGGCGCACGCTGCACGCCTCGTGCACTACGTGCAGTGCTCAATGTACAATGGACAGTGCACGAGTCGTTTGTATGTGGGATTTAGTTACCGAAAAGGTAGCCGCCTTATATGGACACTGGACGCGAGTCGGCCGTACGCATTTTTTTCCCTGACCAGTACTCGCTACTCACTGCGCGTTCTCATTTGCCGAACCTTGCTTGCTTATACATGGCGAGATAAGGTACTGATGTTCGTCAATGATGTCCCAGTTGCACAAATGATGTTGGGTTGATTTCATGGCTGAAGTGACGGCGTCCATTCCAAACCATTTCACTACCACCCGCTCCTTAAGGCTGTAGTCTGGTAAAACGCACGCGAACTAAAAAAAACCATACGATTCTGCCATTTTGAAACGAATGTTTTATTTTGCTCGCGCTATAATAAAAAAATAAAAAAACATTAAATCGATAAAACGATAATTTTTAAAGGTATTTCTGTTAAGAATATACTTAAAAGTTTTATGTATTTAAAATATAATTACTTTTAGACCGGTAGATTACGCCATTTCAAATTTAGACTAAACTTGGGTATCTAGGTTCTGAAATATAAAGACTAAGTATTGAACTAAAATTTGTTGCAATAATTTGAAGATAATAAATTGAACATGAAAGTGGCCAAAACAAAATTTTAATTATTTGATTTCGAAAAGAAAAACAAGCATTTTAAATCACATACATTTTTGTGACATTTTCCTTTATTTCTACGATTGGCGTACGAATGCAGTGCCCTATGGACCATCAGATGCGGAAAGGGAATGATGATGATGAAATTCGAAATAATCGACGTCTTGTATTTCCGTTTCAAATATGGCATTATTTTTGCCAACGTCAAACTCCGGTCTTCTCACCAACAGAAGGGTGTACTTATGTAGGAATAAGATTTTAAAAATGTATTGAATATATTATTTTACTATTACCAAAAATCCAGTAAAAAGAAATAAATGGGTAGAAATTATAAGGAATTTAAGAAAAGAATCTGATTGAGATCCACAAAAAACAACATCTTTCCATTTTTTTGGAAATGCATTCTCCTCGAATGCAACCCTGGTAGATCGATGAATAAAACGTTTATGCTCCTTACTTCTCTTTTACACATTAGATTGAAGATTTTAATATCTACGAACACGCACAGCGCAACGATTTATATTTCTCTGAAAACCGCACGTAAATCGGTTTATCCGTTTAGGAGTTCAGGACGTACTTAGGAATTATAGGATGAACCAATGTATTACGATACTGTAAATACAAATAATTATTCTTAATTATTATAAATCACTTAGAGAAAGTAGATTCTTCAGGCTTTTGTTGAACATTTGACGTTTGGATTTGCATCCGTCCGCCTCTGAGGTACAGATTTAGAGTGTGTAAAAAAAAACGTAGCTCATACCGTGTTTCCTCCAAGTTCCATATTTTTAATACTCAGGTTTTCAACGATCCGTGATTCGAACCAATCCATCAGTCAGTGTAATTTTATTGGCTTGAATGTTAGCAACGCTGTGCTCTAATAGATGTCGCTAGCGTTAGCGGTAATAAACACCATCCATAAAGATTTTTTTATTGATTAAATTAATATTTGTGAACGCATTTTTAAAAATGTAAAAACGTCAAATATTAATATTAATAATATATTTTTTATTTAACTTATTCATTCAAATATATATACAGTGGTGCCTCACACAACGAACTTAATTCGTTCCAGGAGCAAGTTCGTTATGCGAAAAGTTCGTTATGTGAAACGCGTTTTCCCATAACAATACATGTTAAAAAAAATAATTCGTTCTGTAGCATAAAATATGGTAAGATGACATAAAAAAAAGATAAATTTTTTGTTATTATTTTTATTTAGATACATCTAAAAACATAATAAAAAAAACACACATTTTTTAATTTTAAGAAATAATCGAATCTTGCACATCTTCATCCATTTTCCGCTTTTTGGCCGATGGTGCAGTGAAAAACCTGTCCAAAGTCGTTTGTTTCTCTCTTTTCTTCAACATCTGCCGGAAATAACGGACAAGAGTATCGGAGTACAGGTCGTTGATCCTGTTTGCTTCAGCGGAATCCGGATAGTGGGCATTGGTAAACTCCTGAACTGCTTTCCATTTGACCAGGATGTTCTTGATGTCAGCAGTTGGAATTGGTTGATTGTTTGATTGTTGCTCCTCGTTATCAGATGACGCTTCCCTTTGAGCATTGTCCTGTTGTTGGGCCAGAAGTGTTTGGAGCTTTTCAGTTGTCAGCTCTTCTTTGTGTTCCTCAATAAGCTCCTCTACATCCTCTTCCTCTACCTCTAATTCCAACCTTTGGGCCACTGTGATGATGTCCTTCACCACTTCTGTGTCATCAACTACTGCTTCTTCCTGAATCCTCTATTCTAATCTAACGACTGCCTGCGCGGGAGGATGCAATTAATCGGCAGTGATCGTAGAAGATCGGGCGACTTCGTTGTAATGATGAACGATTGCTGCGACACGTGCGTAAGTTAAGCGTACTGCTCAGTGACTAACGACTGCCTGCGCGGAAGGATGCAATAAATCGGCAGTGATCGTGTGAAGTGGGCGACTTCGTTGTGTGAAGCGAAGTTCGTTGTGTGAAGCGAAGTTCGTTGTATGAATCGTGAAATGAACGAAAAGGAAGTTCGTTGTGTGCAGCGTTCGCTGTGCGAGGCGTTCGTTATGCGAGGCACCACTGTATATATATATTACAAAAAAATAATAACGTATCCCTAACTCTATGAGGCCAAGAGCCCTGTTGGGATTCAAGATAATGGAAAGTGGAAACATGCATATTATTAAAGAAGAATGAAAATCAAAACTTTTAACATAATCTGGACAACTTGCTCGGTAGTATATAAATCTATGCAATGTCTCGCAGCAGTCTCCTGCAATGGTCTCTTCCCTTATAAACAATCCAAATTTAACATATCACAACAAAGATGAAGAACATTTAAGAGAAGGTAATATAGAAGTCTAGGTATCTACAGGGCTTATGACCTGTCATTGGCTGGTTTAAGTGGCCACATTACACACTGTAACATTCACCATTCTGCCCATATTTGAACATCTATATTCCTTCAATTCTTTCATCTGTTGATGTTTGTGAAGTTAAAGAGCTGAAACCTTTATTTATGCGGGTGAGATTCATCTAATTAAATTATTTTATCTACATACTAGGCAACGCCTGTAAATGTTTTTTTTTTCAATTTCGATACTTCTTCATGGACCAGGTGGATTTATCAATAGATGAAATAATTGAAGGAATATAGATGTTCAAATATGGGCAGAATGGTGAATGTTACACAGTGTGTAAAGTGGCCACTTAAACCAGCCATTGACAGGTCATAAGCCCTGTAGATGCCTAGACTCCTATATAACCTTCTCTTAAATGTTCTTTTAGTTGAATCCAGTCCTTGTCTACAAAAATTTGGACAAACTCAAAATATTGTTGATAAATCTAAATGTGTTCACTTATCTTGAAAATGGCTTTAGTTTCGGGGAAATTTATATCGGATTAAGCATCTTGTTTTGTATTGTGGATAATGTCTCGGACTCACGGATCAAAGGTCTTTGGTTCGAATCCCAACTTGATGACCATTTTCTAATATATATATATATATATATATATATATATATATATATAACTAACCCAAGTATCAAATTTTTGTACATACCAAGTTGTGACACAGTGTCTAAAAAAATATGAACCGCTTAAGTAAAGTTAAAGAAAATCGCACACGTCGTTGTTCTACAACCCCGACAATTTGTTATATTTAGATATTGTTCATCATACAACTTATATGTAACAGTTCTTCAATGTACGCTTTAGGAACTTTAACTTATTTACTATAAAGGAATTACAAAAATATAAATATTATGAAAGATCTTGGAACTACTAACTATAGTAAAAAAATCACAAAACCACTCTAGTTTTTTTTTTTTTAATGTTAGACAATGGCAATACAATAACTAATTATTTGAATGGACAACAATCCAATATCTCTAGCTGCGCTAGTTCCCCACCCGAGTACAGCCGATCGTAATCGCACACTTTCCGACCGCAGGTTTCGGCCAATTTTTGACCGAAACAGAAATTTCAGTCGGCCACTAATATTAAGTATACTCTTTCTACACGGCGCCTACTGCGTAGAACGTGTCCCCGGGTAAAAAAGAGCTTCCCACGCGTATCTGTATTTTCTTTAATCTATTATCTACATTCAATATTTCTTTAGGCGCGCTTAGATTTATTCGCCTATTATTTTTGCAGCCTGAAATTCGTCATTGTCAATAATTGATTTCATTGTCCATTGGGTTCATTTTCGCCTGCACTCGATCGCGATTACCACATAATGACAGTATTACGAAACGACTTCCTCGGCACGGCAGTTTGCCCCGCGCTGTTTACACCGTTTTTGGATCGCATCCGGTGTGCAGCGGAAATAGTACTGAAATATTGTATTATAAATTATAACCTACATAATATATACCGTTGCATAATGTCGCCGCATCGCAATATGTGTATATATGTTGAATATCCATCTATTTCAGTAATGTAATTAACGGCTACAAGCATTATCGACAAAATCAAGAAAGGCGTACTGCGTTGCAGGGCCGCGATTATGAACGGCTATCTTCATCGGTATATGCTAATTTAAGAATGCATCAGCTTTTGACGCGAAAGTATCTAAATTTTGCTATTTGGAACACTACACCCATAATTAATAAATTACAACAGTGCTACTAATAGTGAACTGACATTTATCGATAAATACATAATATTTCAAATTTCTGCCTTCTAATAACATACGAAATGATCAATCAAACCGCTCATACACGCGTTTGTGTAATATTCATGTAAAAAAGTGAATTGAACAGGTATGTTGCGTCTCATAAAACGAAATAATACGGACCAAAATGGACACCAAGTCATTGCAACAATAGGCATAATCCCCCAGTAACTACACACGTGCGTTTCCAGAAATTATCACATGGCGACGGTATCTACCTACTATCTACAAAAGCTTACTTCTTGGCATGAACACTTGATAAGCTTACTACTGTGCTCTATTTTTGTAAATTTATTGATATCATTTTAACTTTGCTGGAATTCCACTCGTCCATGCGCTTTGTAGCTGCACGATGATTGGTTATCTAGCTTTCATATATCAACTTTAAAATACCTAAATTTTGAAAATCGGGTCTAGAATTCCAATCGTCTGTACGCTTAGTAGCTGCAAGACGTGTTGTTATCTTACTGCACAATTTTTTTTCTATCGGAAATCGGGGATACATTACAAATATCATCAAAAGTATACTCACAGTATACCAATGTTTCGCTTTGTTGCGTATGAAGAAAACAGTAAAGAATTTACGCCCGTCGCAGAGTAAGTCACGTAGTCCAGTACTAGCTATTTAGTAGCTTTCGGGAAGATGGCGTGGGTGCGCGTTTCGGCCGAGTCGTTAGCGATACCCAATGGTTTTTTCATGCTTCTAGCAGTTAGATTTGAAATATTATCAAATTTGAATTAAATTATGGTTAATCAAAGCCATTCCTTATAATTATTCCATTTTTCCCTTTTTAAATCTTTATTTTTTAAAAATATGTAGTGACTACACAGCACCGTAACGAAAAGGTGTTTTTAGGACAGTAAGGGAAAGGTCAACCCTTATCTTGTCATAACTAAAAAATATTTTTTACACATATCGATGGCTCCATACAGATAAGACTTGAAGTTATTAACTACTGTTAGTAAATATTATAGTCCTAAAAATATAGCTTGATTAGAATGACATTTGTCAGAAAAAGTGACGACATAACTTTGTAGTAACGTCAAAGGTGTTATTTATATTGACACACTAAAAATCTTTCGTATCTGGCTTGTTAATTTATTTTTTGGATACAATGCTTGACACATAAATCAACATAAATATATAAAATCAGCTTTAAAACTGAAATAAACCTAATTATTAACGTCGTTCTTACAAGGTTACATCATTTTGCAAAAACGTTAGAGATGGGACAAATTGATCAATGTAAATTGAACGAATAAAAAAATAATTAATTTGATATTGTTCATGAAAAAAGTATGAATGTCTTATTTTTTGGTGAATAATTGTCTTGAACACACTATAATAGGCTTGTTTTTGCGTTTTTATATCAATTTTTGGAAACAATGTTTCCTGATTGCATGAAAAAACTGATAAAATCGATTTGATCAGTGATCGGTAATTTCCCATTACTAATGACATTAACAATATTTTGAGTTTGTCCAAATTTTTGTAGACAAGGACTGGATTCAACTCCCTGGGGAGCTGTTTATATTAACATATTACAACAGAGATGAAGAACATTTAAGAGAAGGTAATATAGAAGTCTAGGCATCTACAGGGCTTATGACCTGTGTTGATAAATTACCTGGTCCATGAAGAAGTATAGAAATTGAAAAAATAAAATTTTCAGGCGTTGCCTAGTATGTAGGTGAAATAATTCAATTAAATGAATCTCACCAGCATAAATAAAGGTTTCAGCTCTTTAACTTCACAAACATCAACAGATGAAAGAATTGTTGGAATAATTATTAATTTCTGTTGATTTAAATGATGCTCTTATTTTGTATTTTTTAATACTACTATATTTTACTATTATTTTGTTGATTTTAATGATACCACTATTTTGTATATTTGATAATGTGTGATTCTTAATTTGTATAATTTATATTTCAAAAATTATTTCTGATTATCTTTTTTGCATTGTACTCTTTGGAATTTGATTATTTATTACATTTACCTTTTTTTCTAGATTGTGATTATATGTCATTATAATTTGATCTAATTAATTTTACTACGTATTTTTATTGTTATTTATTGTGGCTTGACACGGGCATAGCCTAAAAAGCCTTAATAAGTTCATAAATATTTAATTTTGTAATTTTTAATGAATAAATAAACAAATAAAGATTTTCAAATTTAGGCAGAATGGTGAATGTTACTCAGTGTGTAAAGTGGCCACTTAAACCAGCCATTGACAGGTCTTAAACAAAAATTGTCATGAATATGCTACTAGACAAAAGGATAAAATAAGACTACCATTATTGAAAAGAGCTGAGTCGCAAAATTGTTTGATGTATAAGGGTTTAAAAATGTATGATGAGATGCCTGAATGTATGAAGAATGAAAAGTGTCTGAAAGAATTTAAAAATAAATGTATAAGTTACTGTAAGGAAATGTAAATATATATTGATGATGTAAATGTACATAATAGTTTATATTAGTTTTAATATAAGCTAACTTAAGAAATAAATTTTAAAAAAATAAGCCCTGTATATACTAATGACATTAGTTTGACAGCTGTCAAAATACTATAGTATATGTTTAACCACTTACAGACTTTTTATGTGTACCGGTTTCGAGACGTTCATCAAACTAGTAGTTTGTTATTGTTCAAAAAAATAATAATAGTACACACAGAATGGTGTGGCTTTCTATACCAGGAAATTTGTGCTACACGGATTCGGCATGCTTAAATATTATTACGAGTACCTACATTATTTTAATAACAATTTAATTTAATTTACAGTTCATTCACCCGAATTTCAAATCAAACAGCGCGATCCATCATAATTCATAACTGCTTTCGTTACACCAGTAACCAGTACCCACGCGGCCCGTATTAACCCTTTCACGCCGGCTGTTTCATTTCAATATTCACGAATGTCATTCGGCCATGCGCTTTGGTGCTGCAAGACGTTCGTAATCTAGCTTCCATTTGTATATTTTATTTACTATCAAATTATTTTATATTTTATTTTCGTTAATAGGTAAGTCCACTAACAGTCCATTCGCTATGTAGCTGGAGGACGTGTCGTATTATTGCTCCTAATTTATAGTTCTTAAAATAAAGCTTGATTTGAATGACAGCTGTCAAACTAATGTCACTAGTGACGGGAAATTATTGATCACTGATCATGTACCGATCAAATCGATTTTATCAGTTTTTTCATACAATCGTCCGAAAATTGATATAAAGACGCAAAAACAAGCCTATTATAATGTGTTTCAAACAATTATTTACTAAAAAATAAGACATTAAATACTTTTATTCATGAACAACGTCAAATGAATTTTTTTTTTTATTCGATCGATTTACATTGATCAATTTGTCCCATCTCTAACATTTTTACAAAATGACGTAACCTTGTAAGAACATGATACAAAATATTTTTGCTTTCAGGGATTGATTCAGGTATGAAAGTGTTAAATTTAAACGCTTGGTACCTATATACCTACATAAAGTTTTTACTAGTAATACATTAATTATTGTATATTTATTATATTACCAGTGTCGTTGTCTCTTTCCGCTCTGAGGGCGAACATAGGACGAGAGTGGGACGCACTATGCAGGCGTAACAAATTCGCTCGTCACGCCAATTTTAGTCCCTGTCACTATTCTCGCAGGTGGCGAAAATGGCCGCTGATAAGTGAAACCAAAATGTTATAATTATGCGTCTCAGTTCTCAACAGAAACGGAGAAATATGTTTCGAGACGGGAATGTCGAATTGGGTGGGCCGAATTTTTTTTTTTCGAATTTAAAAATGAAAGTGGTCTAAAAAGTTGCCTTTTTAATCAGTTTCTAACTTTTACAAACAAAAATGAAGGAAATTTCGCGACGGAGTGATCTGTCACTACCGGGACAAGTACATATTATATTTAAGGAAGAGAGAAAAATAAATATTGATTTTTAAGAAGTGTAAATTAATTATTTTCGCTCCCGCACATTTTTATTGTCTAGTTAATTCTATAACTATTCCAATGCATCTTTGTATAAAATGAATACATATTATTTTTCTCAAATTCGCTCGTAACAAACTCCGTTGTGTATTCATTTTCGCCGCGCCGCCACATGTGAACTGCAGCCGTATTGTATTGTCACGGATCTGGAACAAGACAATATTCTCACATCTATTGTATTGTCCTCTGCTAACTATCACTGCTGTTCGTCGCTTGTCACATTCGGAGTAGCTAACAAACAAATAGCCATCATAATAATAATTCCCCCACCTCTGTGCTGGTGTTAAGCTCCAGTTTGCCCTTGATAAGTGCAAAATCGTTAAGCCAATCTCAACTCGACTGCTGGCCAAGCCCTCGATTACCGTGAGACGATAAGAAATTTACCGATATTTGTCGATATACTCCGCATTTTCAACCCCGAAATTTTATGTTTGTATCAAAATTTTAGCTGAGCTTTTAGTTTTACACGGAAATTAATATTAAATGATAGTTATATCACCTTTAAAATCCCCCTTTCCGCACCTGGTGGTGCATATGGCACTGCATTGGGATATTTCGATCATCTGTTGCACGGAGACAAGGTGAACAGTCTTACGCTTCAGGTGCCAGTCTAAGAACTACGAAATATTGCAATTCACACTATGACTGGATAGCCCGTTTCGTCGACTACCGAAAATAGTTTGTCGCTAGCGGGGGACTGCGAGTTGACGTCACAGCGCTGCGCGTGAGGGTCTAAATTTGGGCTTGTGTGGGCACGGCGCGCGCTCAGTACAGTTGTATCCCCGGAACGAGTTAGTTTATTTTAGCTACCATCGACCAACTCTTTATAGGTAAGCCATTTGTACTAATGATTTAGATTAATAAATGTTAGGTTTAGTGTAATTTTCCTTTTTCTGACAGACCTTACAAAAGAATCTTCCAATACTAAGGAGTAATATATGTGATTTCACATTCACAAAATAAAGATCCTACGCGGAGTATCAAGAATACTCAGATTTTTTTTTACATGAGAACAGTCACCGAGTCGAAACACTCGTCCAGGGTTCTGGTTCTTTTTCACACACATAACTGTATTCTTCATCCGCCTGGACACTGAGAATCGTTTGTTCTATGCTGACCGATGAACAAGACTTCATTGTTTCTCAACCTACGAGTCTGAATATTGAATTTTACTTGTCCCAGTAATGATGGAACATCGATTATACCATTTAGTATGCCGAACATATATATGGAATCAATATTAGTTCTAGGTTTTTGTAGACTAGAAGTATTGAACATTGACTATATCAACATAAGAATAATTACCTATCTCTAGTCCAAGCATCCACGCTACTTTTCGAAGCAAGCGATGTTGGACTGATTCGATGTGATTTATGCGATTGATATAGAATGGAGACTAGACTACTATTCTAGGAGGCATATTCTAGAAGAGGGCGAACAGTTAAGCAATAAAGAGTTTTGATCGTACGGACATTAGTAAAATCAGAGGATATTCTGTTAATAAAGCCAAGTAATTTCAGTGATTTATTCACTGTATTATCTATATTATTATCGATTGCGAATCGTGCTATCGACAAAATGTAGTTTGAATTTTCGCGTGAAAAAAAACACGTTGAGCATATCAACAAACGTCTTTATAGTTTATATCGTCTCACTGTAATACGTTCACAGTTTTGTTTCATGTCCATCAGCTAACTATAATAACTACAGTAGCTGATTGCCGGGACGTGTCTTGTGCGCGGAGCCTTATCCCATAGAAGATAGTAGTTAGCAGAATTGTAGATATACGCGTGTGGTCGCCGTGGTCGGCAATATGAGAGATTTGATGCGCAAATCATTCCGCTAACTTACTAATAAATGTATGTAATGTGAACACTCAAAAATATAATTCACAGTATTTTGAAAATGTAAGGAGAGTGAATGAAGGAAACGAATTGTACGACGGACCAAGCACAGTAGGCAATTAATTGTAAAAATGTGTCGATCAAAACTAGATTGGCAGTGTACAACGGGGTTTTAGTCCCGATACTTATGTATGGAATTGAGAAATGGGAGATTCTCAGGGGTGCCCCATAATAATCAAGATTGTAATTCACAAACAAACAGTCGACAATGACAAAATAACATTTTAAAAATCTATCTTACATTTTTAAGAAACTTTGCCGTGATTTAATGCTTTATTTTTTACCGCGCGTAAGAAAAAAAAATTGTATCCAATTTCCCGTAGGGCTGAAGTTCCTCACTAAGCAGCCATTCGGTTTTTAAAATGACTATTTTTTTAGTTTTGAAACGCTTCTTAAATTTTTTTTAATTTTCCAATGTCTTCTTGCTCATACTGATCATCGTGGGTTCGGATGTGACAGAGTTTTCCCTACGCGTTGTATGAAGGTGGTATGTCATGTCGGTTGAAAGATTACTAAAGTCCTTAAAATATAGCTTGATTTAAATGACAGCTGTTAAACTAATGTCACTAGTGATGGGAAATTTTTGATCACTGATCATGTACCGATCAAATCGATTTTATCAGTTTTTTCGTGTAAACATGAGACTGTTTTCGAAAATTGATATAAAAAAAACGTAAAAACTAGCCTATTATAATGTGTTTAAAACAATTATTTACTAAAGAATGAGTCATTAAATACGCCTTTTTCATGATAGACAACAAATGAGGTGTTTTTTATTCGATCGATTAAGGTTGATCAATTTGTCTCATCCCTTACATTTTTGCAAAATGACGTAAATTTGTTACGTCGTTAATAATTGAGTTAACAAACTGGCACTAGAATTAGTTTGATGATTAATTGATTTTTCAGAGCCCATCAAACTTTAAAATGCTTTCGTTAAAAAATTATACATGTTAAGAAATGCACTGCCAGTGCTTTTGTTTTTGGTCAGAAACCGCCTGTAATACATAATGAAAACCGCTTTCATTTGTTGACTTTTAAAGTAAAAAAATCAGAAATCTTTCTTTATGGGAATGCGAGATTTATATGGGTGAATTATTTCACCTTCGCAATGCCTGCAAATACATTAAAAATCTTATTCTTCTCCTTGGACAATTTGGTTTAGTCAAAAATATTTTTTTCATTGTACCTAATATGAATTTCCTTATTTGTTCTGTTTGCGTTCATGAAACATGTTGAATATAAATGCTAAGAGCAAAGGGGGGCGTAAATCCTCCAGATTTATGACGGGACACGCGCGAACGTAGTACGTAGACATGAAGCACACGCGACATTATGTAATATGCAGAGCGAATATGATACCGAATACCCAGCGACTCGAACGGGTGGCGAACAAATTATAATGTAAGTGTCAAACGCACGATTTTTACTTGTCGTTTGGTCCTTTCAGTTTCAATTCATATTCAATTCATAATTCGTTGATTGGCAAAAAATGTTGATAAGGCGTGTTAAAACTGTGATGGCGATCTTCATCACTGATCCGAAAAGAGCTAGATATGCCAATGAATAGAGAAACAAAAATACCATTGACAACTGCAAAGGTTTCGAAGCTCAAATCAATGGCCGTATCTCATTCATTTTTGGCTCTTGTTTTTAGTTCCTCAAAGTGCCGTGCAAAGCCTACCCCCGTGACTCATTTTGTCGCGTTTTTGAGTTATTTTGTCATTAGCATTTAATGATCTATAAGTGTATCAAACTCTCATTTCGCTTCGACGACAAACAATCAAACAAACCATCACGCCGTTTTCCCGCAAGGCAGAGAGGATAGAACGCCATATCACTCTATCTTGGCGTACAGACCTCGCTTCCTCTACATTAATACATCTTCTCATGCACGCACGCCGATTATTCCTACTTTTGACATGTCCATCTTCAAGTATTTGATGGACTTGAACGTGCAACCGGAAGGTTGTTAATTGAATATCTACCCATGCGGTAACATCAAGTTTAAAACTTATAAAACTTAAATTAGGGCTAAAGCCCATAAATGATTAAAATTCGAACTAATCCGTTTAAAAAAAAAACTTGATTATGTTGAATATTTTAATACATAAAAATTAACGCTATTTGTTTTTTTTTTATTTGATAAATAAACGATTGACTTTCATTCGGATTCTAGTTAAAAGAGTTATAGTTGGACTTAGTTATGCAGAAAGCATCCAACCCTCAAAATGCGAATAATGAGTTGATGCCGGTTTCGATATCATATAACAATAACTTTATGAGCTGAAAACGTCCAACTCCGAGTGCTATGCTTTTTTCCCAATTAAAGAAATAAAAAAATATGTATAAAAAAGAGCCGCGGAAAACAGACAAACCACTTGAACGCTTTTAAAGTTAATATAACAGTGAAAGCCTTGATGTGGGTTAGAAATTTGGAAGCATTTGGAGTTTGGACGTTTTCAGCACATAAAGATATCGTAGTATGCTGTCAAAACCGATATTACTCATTTTTAGCATTTTGAGGGTTGGACGCTTTCTACATAACTATGTCCAATTATCCTTTCATTTATGTTTTTTTTTTTTGCATAATTTTAACACGAAAAAAAAAACGGAGAATGTCATCATTGTTTTCCTTTGTGCGTAAAATAAGTGTCTAGTATAAAATTCCAGACACCTCACACAGAACCCCCATCATCATCAGTGGCGCTACAGCCCGCTGTGGGCCCTGACCTCCTCCAGAATCCGCCTCCATTCTCCTCCCTGCACCCTGCGGCTCTTCTCCAGTTCGTCAGGCCAATTGCTCTAATGTCACTTTCCACATTATCCAGCCATTTCAATTTTGGTCTGCCCCTGCTTCGTCTGCCTTTCAAAGTGGTATAAAGAATCTTTTTTGGAACGGTTATCATTCATTCTGTGCACATGGCCCAACCATTGTAATCTTCTTATTTTGACGAATTGTGCAATATTTGGGTTCGCCATACAGCGCCTCTAATTCATGATTAAACCGTCTCCTCCACACTCCGTTTTGGTTGGCACCAAACATCTTCCTTAATATTTTTCTTTTAAATACTCAAACCATATTTTCATCTATTTTGGTCATAACCCAGCATTCGGCACCATATGCAATTACCGGTCTGAGGAGAGTTTTGCAAATAATGGTCTTAGTTTTTCTAATAAGCAATTTGGATCCCAGATTTTTAAACAAGCCCAATCATTTTAATTCTTACACACAGAAACCTGGACGAGTGTTTTTGACTCGATGGCTACTCGGGTAAAAATCCTGAAAAAGAAAATCGATTGGAAAAAGTAGTAGTTGAGGTCCTGGGTTCAATTGCCGAATAGGTTGACGTGAAATATTGATTTCAAAGGGTGTTTCTACACTTGAATGTTTGATAACATCAGACATAATCCCTGCTTATATTTTGGCAAACGCACACGTATATTAGAACAGTGCTATAAAAATTGTCGAACGTACAGTATTAGAACAGTGTTATCAAAATTGTCGAATGCACGAGATTATAAGTGTTCTTAAAAATTATCGAGCGTTTAATATGTACATAATATGTAATTTGTTAATCCAGCACTGTATAAACGAAAGGTGGAAAATCTCCATGAAAACATAACGACACTAGGAATTCTCTAGACAGAATAACATTATAAAACCGAATCTCATACTGCGCTCTATCGCACCGAGGCTTAAATCTGTTTTATACGGATCAGAAAACTAACCACTGAAACCCGACAAGTTTTGACTCAGAAAATATTGTCTCGTGCAATGCTTTCGTGGTGTAATGGCTAAGACGCTTGACTCACGCACGGAAGGCTCTAGGTTCGATTCCCAGTGAAAACTCAAAAAAATATATATTCCCTTTCCGCCCCTAATGGTGCATAGGGCACTGCATTGGTTCACCAATTTCAGCGTATCTTTATCGCTTTTTTTTGTTAAATGAAGATAATATGATCAGTCTTACGCTTCAGGTACCAGTCCAGGGACTTAAAAATATTATAGCGTGAAAACCCCCTTTTAAATAAATATTTCATTTTAACCATGTCGGGAATCGAACACGAGGCCTCTTGCATGGTAGGCAAGCGCGCTGATCGTTACACCGCTAGGACGACGAAAATTACATATAACTAAATAATACAAATAAAAAAAATATTTAAAAGTTTTGAAATATTACAAAATATACAAAATATACACAATATACACAATACAACCTAAAAAGAAATGGAAATGTATTCAAAAATAAAAAAAGCGTAATACGATCTATAAAATAATATTCCCCGAAACCCGAAAATTATCAATGAAATCTTGTTTTGAATACATTGATTGTTACATTAACAATATAAATATACCTTTATGTAAATATTATTCTGTCCCAAAATGGGTTTGTTGTAACTCCTGGGAGTATAAAAAAATGTATGATTTAATAAATAGAAAATAAAATAAAAAAGTTTTAAGTTTGTGCAAATTTTTGTAGACAAGGACTGGATTCAACTCCCTGGGAGCTGTTTATATTAACATATTATAACAGAGATGAAAAACATTTAGGAGAAGGTAATATAAGAAGTCTAGGCATCTACGGGGCTTATGACCTGTCAATAGCTGGTTTAATGAACACTTGACCAATTTACTACTATGCTCTATTTTTTATAAATTTATGGATATTGTTTTAACTTTGCTGGAATTCCACTCGTCCATGCGCTTTGTAGCTGCACGATGATTGGTTATCTAGCTTTCATATATCAACTTTAAAATACTTAAATTTTGTGGGGTCTAGAATTCCAATCGTCTATGCGCTTAGTAGCTGCAAGACGTGATGTTATCTTACTCCTTTTTACTATTCATATTTTTTATTTTTTAAAATATCATTAATACACTAAATTTATTTGTCAATTTTTAAAATGTTTAAATGGGGGCTAAATTTCTAACTGTCTATGCGCTCTGTAGCTGCAAGACGTCCTGTAATCTGGCTCCTATCTATTATAATTTTTGATTGATCTTAATTGAAAACGAGGAACTAGAATCCCAACCGTCCATGTGCTCTGTAGCTGCAAGACGTACTGGGATATTTATTAATTGTACAGCGCCCTTGAGGTGATTTTAACAAAAATGGCGCTATATAAGTTATCCGACTATATATATTTAAGTGGCTACTTTACACACTGTGTAACATTCACCATTCTGCCCATATTTGAACATCTATAAACTTGAACGACTTCAGAATACATGCATAAGGTACATTTTTGGTCTTAGGAAATATGACCACATTTCTGATTATCGTAGGCAACTGAAATGGCTCAAAATATAGACAGCGGAGAGACTATCACTCCCTCTCACTTCTGTTCAATCTACTTCATAGTCCTAACGCTCCTATATACCTGTGTGAAAAATTTCAGCGCTTATCAGTTCATGGTTTACCTCTTCGTTCTAATTCTCAAGGCACTCTCTTAATACCCATACACAATTCCTCTTTCTTCTCTAACTCATATAGTGTCCATGCGGCTCGACTGTGGAATCATCTCCCATCCACCATCAAAGATGTCACTACATTATCTCTGTTTAAATCACGTCTGAAGAAACATCTCCTTTCTCTTCCTTAATCTCTCCTCCTTTCCTTTTTCCTCTTTCCGCTTTTTTCCTTTTCCCCATTGAGTAATAGTTTTGATTTAAGGTAATTTATAAACAAATACGTTTATTTCTATTTTTATATATTTTTAACTTATTAATCTTTTTTTTTTCTATTGAATATGTTCTGTAACTTGAATTATAAAAATAAAACTTTTATTTTATTGGTTGGTTGGAAGAAATTGCCATTTGGCAATAAGCCCGCCAATGTACAAATAACATTATGTACAAAAAGTTAAATAAATAAAAATAAATATATTCCTTCAATTCTTTCACCTGTTATGTTCATTATAGTTTCGATAAAGCACCGCTCCCATCAGCGTAAGTGTGATCACCTTACCTTCAGTGTATCAGAAATGATCAAGGTACGCTGCAATCGGAGTATCACTTCATTGATGCAAGAAATGACGACGATTTCTCGCTCCGAGTTTTGTTCAGATTCCTGACGAATTTCTTACGTTTTCTGATCCATGTAACACCTTTCATGAATTTCCGAGTCGACCATAAAACGTAGTGTTGTTTAATTCCGCCATAAAGAGACGGAACGGATAAACTCAAGAGTGCAGGTAAAATAATTCAATTACATAGAAAGGTGAACATTGTTGAATTACGGCGAACGTGTTGGTTATACTGCTTCATTGTATTATACAAACGACTGTTATCATTATGTAACATTAATAATAATAATAATAATAATATTCGGCTGATTTTCATTTTTGTAATTTTTGTAATTTATTTATTTAACTTTTTGTACATAATGTTATTTGTACATTGGCGGGCTTATTGCAAAATGGCAATTTCTTCCAACCAACCAATAAAATAAAAGTTTAATTTTTATAATTCAAGTTACAGAACATATTCAATAGAAAATAAAGATTAAAAAACTAAAAATATATAATTATAGAAATAAACGTATTTGTTTATAAATTACCTTAAATCAAAACTATTACTGAATGGGAAAAAGGAAAAAAAGAGGAAAGAGGAAAAAAGAAAGGAGGAGAGATTGAGGAAGAGAAAGGAGATGTTTCTTCAGACGTGATTTAAACAGAGATAATGTAGTAACATCTTTGATGGTGGATGGGAGATGATTCCACAGTCGAGCCGCATGGACACTATATGAGTTGGAGAAGAAAGAGGAATTGTGTATGGGTATTAAGAAAGTGCCTTGAGAATGAGAACGAAGAGGTAAACCATGAACTGATAAGCGTTGAAAATTTTCACGCAGGTATATAGGAGCGTTAGGACTATGAAGTACATTGAACAGAAGTGAGAGGGAGTGATAGTCTCTCCGCTGTCTAATTTTGAGCCATTTCAGTTGCCTACGATAATCAGAAATGTGGTCATATTTCCTAAGACCAAAAATGTACCTTATGCATGTATTCTGAAGTCGTTCAAGTTTATCGAGTTGCTCGCAGCTTAAATCAGTCATGGAAACATCAGCGTAATCTAGAATGGGTAGTAGTAATGCTTGTACAAGAGTGCATTTAGTACTTATGGGTAAGAATTTTTGCAACCTTCTAAGTGAGTGTAGACTGAAAAATATTTTGCGGCTTAATTCATTAAAATCACCTCAAGGGCGCTTTACAATTGTAAATCTAAACTTACATTCGAACTAAACTTAAGTGATATATTATATTTCCAGATTTAAAATTGAGGGTATGATAGTCTAAAGAAGTGGGATTTTAGTTGGGATCTGAACTGACTGGGACTGTCGATGATTCGTAAGTTTGAAGGCAATCGGTTCCAGGCAGAGGGGCCGGCGGCGGCAAAAGCACGATCTCCAAATCTAGTGTTTGGGAAGCGCCGGATTTCGACAAGTTTTCCTCTTCCTGAATCAAATGCTGACCTAAGAGTAGATTTTCTTTGACATGTATTTTCCCTAATACAAAGGTCCGACAGGTATTTTGGAGCCATTTCATGGAGGGATTTGAATACTGTCCAGCACAGCTTGTATTTTATTCTCTCTGGGCTTTTTAACCAGTGCAAATCTCGAAGATGTTGTGAGATGTGAGAATATTTTTTTACTCCCGTAATAAGCCTCGCTGCTGCATTGAAAACAGATTGAAGTTTATTAGTTTGATATTTTTGGAGATTTGAGTATATTCCATTACAGTAATCTAGACGCGAAACGACATAACACACACATAACGACACTCTCCGTTTTATAAAAATGAAGGTATTGAATCCATACTGACTTATAATTGGGTGGAATATGGGATAATTGGATGGGGATGTGCAAATGACACACTGATCAAGCAAATAATAATAATTTATACCATTTTTATATGCTATAAACTTTTTAATAATTAAAAAAGGGATGGCCCACGCTCAGACGCTGAAGTCTTTGTGGGCATTTTTTCTAATGTATATATTTGTAATTATACTTCAATGTAAATAATATATTCATGGAAAAAAAAAGAATCAACCAGTGATAAGAGAGCTGTGAGAGATATCCGGTTTACTAACCGTAAACGGACCAATCGGCAGAACTGACAGAGAATAAGCGGAAGAGAACCTCTGAGTAATTTTAGAAATATAAAAGGTTAAATATTCACAGCGCTGATAATACGACATATTTTTTTTTAAACATAACATCTTCATTGTTGGTTATTGTTTGCATTCGTTTTTATTAAAACCGTTTTTGTTATTTTTCTCGTACATTTTTGTGAAACTTTACCGTACAATTGAATGCTCTAATTTTTACCGCGCGTAAGAAATCATTTTTTATATCCAATTTCCCTTAGCACTGAACTTCCTCATTAAAATAACAAACGAAATCAGTTTATTGTGACGTTTGAACAGTCAGCCCTGCTGGAAGTCAAACGGTTCATTACCAAGATACCGAATCCCTGCCCGCTCCGCCTTCGCCTGTTCGCCTCAGTCCGGGATTGGTATTCGCGTCGGGCGGTCGCGCCTCGCATCGACTCCTTGCGCACCAACTGACGTTCGCCATTGTATCGACTGACGACACATAGCCTACCCACCGCTTGCGACGACTGTCGATAAAAAACGAAAACAAAGTAAATAAAGTTCCAAGAAAAAAAAATATTCGCGAAGTCACAACGTTAAAATAATTTGTTGAATTTTTCGCGTGTGTGAAGTACGGACGCACTTCACAAATACGATATAGCTGCTGGGAGTTTTGATATATTGTCATATTATATGCAGAAATTTTAAATGCCGTAAAAGATCATTAAGTGTTAAGGGCGCACACGTGTTTAAATTGATTAAATATCAATAGATAATTGGCTGGTATATACAGTCCTGTTTTATATAAAAGCACAAGACTTGTTGTGGTAACATTTTTAACCAACTTTTCAATAATTTATTGATTTCTAACAAAAACAATTATTTTACGTTTAATGTTATCAATCGAAAATGTTTTTTATTAATTGACATTAAGTATTAATTTGTAAAAAAAATTAAATACTTTGAGTGAAGTGATGTTTTGTAAAAAAATCTAAACCATTCTGTTATCATCTAAATCATTTGAAAAAATCGTAATTTGTTATGACAAATTAAATTAAAATCGGGTTGTGGTTCTGTGGCTAGTGTCTCGGACTCACGGACCAAATGTCTGTAGTTCGAATCCCACTCTACCCCAACTTGATTCCATTTTCTAATAGTGAGTTATTTATAACTCGTTAAAAATTAGATATTTGGGTAAATCAGAAGAACGCAAATATTTCTTTTTCATAAAAAAAATGTTGTCATCAAATTTTAATTTAATTGAAATTAATACTGCATGTAATCAATGTTGCTAAGCACGCTAATGTGACGAAAATGGCGCTGTGTAAATTATCCGCGATAATAATAATATTACAGGTATAAATCGTATTTTTGTTTGATATGCGGTGTCCGGCATTTAAAATTTCTGTTCTATGATATTGTTACAAAAATATTTGGTTTATTTTACTGTTTATTTGTGTGTTGTGTGTAGTGATTTGTTTTTGGTGAAGTGATAAGTGTCTTTTGTGCTTTTGAAAGTCATATGATAACCTAAGGAATATACGGATACATATTTCAGAGTGGTTTATAAAAAAAATATTCATATATAGGCTGTATATTTATTCAAAATATTGCATTGTAAGTATTATGGGTTATTTACTATTTACTTGATAGAATTCCACTCGTCCATGCGCTTTGTAGCTGCACGATGATTGGTTATCTAGCTTTCATATATCAACTTTAAAATACCTAAATTTTGTAAACGGGGTCTAGCATTCTAATCGTCTATACGCTTAGTAGCTGCAAGACGTGTAATCTTACTCCTTTTTATTATTCATATATATTTTTTTTAAATATAAGAAATAAAAAATAAAAAAATAAAAAAAATATTATTCACATAAATACTTTTTAAATTTAATTTGAAATATATTTACAATTATTTCATTTGTTTACCTGTCACTCTCTCGCAAATGCCTCCCCGACACTGTGCGAAAAAGACAACTGCATGTTGGACTGATTGTGCTTAACTTAAATCGACGTTTTGAACAAATTTTATTGTTTCTGTTTTTTTTTTATAGTATCAAAATGAAAGTAAATTGTTAAGTGTTCCCGGCACGGGTAACCCCTTTTTAGTGAGGTCACATTATTTTTCACGATTACCTTTCCGCACCTAATGGTGCATAGGGCACTGCATTAGTACACCAATCGCAGTGTATCTTCAAATTCCTTCACGGAATTCTTCGAAGCTGGATTCCAAAAGTGGATTAGTCGTAAACAAAAAAACGCGTTGAAAAATCTGGTGATTATGCTAAAAATAGTTAAGAAATTAAGCTTTCCAATTATGTATTTTTCAGTTCAAATAAAAAATGCCTTAAATCTGAAAAAAAATTTAGAACCTTATTTTTTACACAACCCTCTAATATTAAAATAAATATTATACAATTAATATCAATCCTCCCTTTGTTTATCGTACCGTGTGGATTTTTCCTATGGGGTGGAATCAGCCTTAAAAGGGAGAATTCTCTTCTATTATAACATCGAGATCGTTAAGTTCTTGCCTTGATAATCAAATTAAGTAACTTTTGTAATAAAATTTAATTATTCCTTAACAGTGTTTGTGTTACAGAGAACGGCGACTAAAATGGGCAATAATAATTGAGCATTTTATGCTCCATTATTGGATTACGGGAACGAGATTTAATAATAATTATTATGAAAATCTCCGCGGAAATTGTAGATTCCTGTAGATTCAAGATTTAGAATATTCAGTCAAACAATATTTGATTTACATACTACAACAGGGCCTCTGTCGTTGGCTGGTTTAAGTGGCCACTTTACACGCTGTGTAACATTCACCGTTTTGCCTATGTTTGCCTATTGTTTTCAGGCGTTGTCTAGTACGTGAAATAATTCGATCAGATGAATCTCTTTACAACAATAATGGACGACGAAAGAATAGTAAAACAAGTATATATGGCGAAAATAAACGGTAACGTGAGACGAGGACGATCGAGGAAGACGTGACATGATCAGATAAACCAAAATCTTAAGTCTGGTCATGTCAAAAGCAGACAGAACCGAAGGGCATGTATGAATGTGGAAGAAGCTAGGAATGTATGCCAGGATAGACTTGTGTGGCGGTCCATTCTCTCTGCCTGCCCCTACGGGGAAATGGCGTGATGGTAGTAGTAGTAATGAATCTTTAAAAATTTCGTTGGAGTCTTTCAACATTATTTATGCGAATTTGGTTTTTATGTAAAAGGATGCAAGAAAGCGAACTCTACCTACGAAATTAAATGAAATTGATAACGCTCTTGTAACGTGTCTATTACGTTTTAATTTAATTTATTTATTTATTATGGATAACTTATATAGCGCCATTTTCGTAATAAAATACCTCAAGGGCGCTTTACATGGTGATTCTATTGTTAAGTTAATTTAATTGAAGCTTTTAAATTTGTAATTTAATTAAAATAATTTATTTTGTTGTCACGTGCTACGGATTTAAGTCATTGGGTATATGAAATATTTGCACGAAATTATGATTGAATCCAGTGTGCTCAAAGGTATTTTACAATTGACCTGCTGCTGGTCGATCGAAACCTTTGTGTCTGTAATGATTAATTCTTATCGTATTTAAACTGCCTAAGGAGGTATCGAACCCCTGAAAGGACGGGTAAGGTCGAATATTTCGGACGTGACTGCCTTAAATAATACAATCACAGTGCCTACACATCTATAATCCTTAAAATATAGCTTGATTAGAATGACATTTGTCAGAAAAGTGACGACATAACTTTTTAGTAACGTCTAATATATAATCTATAATCTAATTATATTCACACTCAGCCTTAAAACTAAAAAAAACTAAAATTTGCGTTACTCAGGGGGAATCTTATGTGTTTCGCTCAATAAAGTTTGGCAGTAGGTCCTTGGAAAATATTGGCCATTCCGAATATAATAAACTGCCCGATGAGCTAAAACACGAAAAATTGAATAAAAAATCCAGAAGTGTCGCAATTAAAAAATATTTCTTAAATCTTTTTGATAGTGATAATTATTAACGTAATTTACATAGATGGTGTTTTATGTTTCTAATACAAAAATGTTTTCTTTATTATGTAATGTCAATATTTTTTTTTTTTATTATGTACGGTCCCAAATAAGTTTTTTTAATAACTCCTGGGAGTAGAATATGTACTTTTTGTATTATATGTTTTATTAATAATAAAAAATAAACCTATATATTAACGACGTCCTAACAATGTTACATCATTTTTCAAAAACGTTAGAGATGGGACAAATTGATCAATGTAAATTGATCGAATAAAAAATAGTTCATTTGATGTTGTTCATGAAAAAAGTATAAATGTTTTATTTTTTGGTGAATATTTGTGTTAAACACACTATAATAGGCTTGTTTTCGCGTTTTTATATAATTTTTTGGAAACAGAGTTTCATGTTTGCATGAAAAAACTGATAAAATCGATCTGATCGGTACACGATCAGTAATCAGTAATTTCCTATCACTAATGACATTAGTTTGACAGCTGTCATTCTAATCAAGCTTTATTTTAAGGACTATAGATATCTTCGCATAGCCGATGACTTAATGGATTCTGTCAGTATTTAATAGATATGTATTTAAGGCACGTTTATATAAATAAAAGACGAGTGATACTTTAATCCACAAATTTAGAATATCCAGTGACCGGTTTCATCGCCTAGTATCAATTTATTTCTATAATAAATTGCAATTAACTTCCATTAAGGATTTGCACTTACAAACTTAAAAGTTTCCTTCGACACGGGACATCCTATTTTTAATTTGTTTCTTTTTTGGGTGATACCGTGAGTGTTGGATTTGTTCCGACGTTTCGGCTACCATTGCAGGAGCCATCTTCAGGGTAAACTGAGTGTTTTGTAGAAAACAAAGTAAGTGTTTAAGTACTCGTAATTTGTACCGTGTCGCAGTCGGCAGTAGGCACATTTCTATTCATTTTTGTAGTATGTAGTGCTGGGAACCATGTTGAGTTTAATTTAAGCCCGTCATCTTTGTTTATGTCATTTGGGTGTCTGCGTATTTCAATTGCCTCTTTTATTATTCGTGCGCTGTAATTACTGGGTTTATTTAAAATTTTCGGTTCAAAGGCGAAAAAATGTCGGGTGTCTTTAAAGTGTTCCGCTATTGCAGATTTGTCAGGATGCCCAAGTTTACACGCTCTTTTGTGTTCGTCAATCCTTTTCTTTGCTGCGCGCCCTGTTTGTCCTATGATTTGTTCCGAAACGTCGAACAAATCCAACACCCACGGTATCACCCAAAAAACAAACAAATTGATAACAGCGACCGTGAAAACCTTCGCTCCTATCCTATTTTTAATTAAAAATATTAAAATAACAAATAAATAGATATATAAATATCTGTTGTAATTCGTATTTACGACAGGGCGTTTTCCCTTAAATCTCCTCTCGGATAATGGCGGTATCATGTCGCCATCATTACGCGACTATCGCCACAATTAACAACAGTGCTTAATCGCACGGTAAATATTTCCCTGTCTCGTGTGACGCACATACGTACCGGGGCACAAGCAACCCGTATTACAATGAGTCGGTAAAAATCAATATTTCTCGATATAGTTTACTAGTATTTATAGATAAAATATTTATATTCAGCACTAAATGTGTGGTTATTCATTATAATAAAATGAATTAAACATTTTGTTTAAACCACTCATTTTTTATTTTTTCCACCTACTGGTTTCAAAGCTATACAAGCTTCTTTCTGTAAAAATAAAATCTGTTTTCAATGCAGCAGCAAGGCTTATATTACGAGAGTAAAACAATATTCTCGCATCTCACGTCTTTGAGATTTGCACTGGTTGAAAAGCCCAGAGAGAATAAAATACAAGCTTTGCTGGACAGTATTTAAATCCCTTCATGAAATGGCTCCAAGATACTTGTCGTCGGACCTCTGTAATTAGAATGAGATGTAATAAAAGTAGACGATTCGTAAGTTCAAAGGCAATCGGTTCGAGGCAGAGGGGCCGGCAACGGCAAAAGCACGACCTCCGAATCTTAGTGTTTGGGGAGCGCCGGATTTCGACAAGTTTTCCTCTGCCTGAATCAAATGCTGACCTAAGAGTCGATTTTCTTTGACGTGTACTTTCCCGAATACACATTAAAATAATAAATATATATATATTGCATAAAATTAGTATACATATTTAATAACAGGGAATCTACATTAAACTAATGAATAGAAAATAAATACGGAGTGTTCTCTGTTTATGATAGTCTCCATCTAACATGGCTCTGCCTGTTCTAAGATGGAGATTTTTTATATTTCAGAGCATTAGTAGTCCTATACTAATAAAACAATAACAAAGAAAAACTAAAACTACTTAATTATAAATGCCTAACTAATCAAATGTAAGAAATTAAAAATCGTTATTATACAAATATAAGGTATATATATGTGCCAAGAATACATGTTACTTAAACATAAATAATATAGTACAATATATAATAAAGAAACAAATATAAAATAATGAAATACATAAAAATATAAATAATATGTGTACCAATTATAAAGTACTACATTTTTTGATCTGCATATATTTTTCGAAATATCTCTCGCTACACTATTTATATGTGCAGTTATTTTTATTAAAAAAATTGTTTTACATTTTGAGACTTTTATATTTGGCAATAAATCATTGAATATTTTTGGAGCAAATACATTACGCTTGTTACAAATGGGACAATATAGTTCATTTGTGTTGCTGAACGAGTGTTTATATTTTGTTGGGTTCTTTTGACCTCGCTTAATTTATCATAAAATTTAAGTAGTAGGCACCTCACAAACAATTGTCTTACGTCCAATATCTTTAACTCAGCAAATAGATCTTCCGTTGGATACTTCGAGGGTTTACTTAAAATGATCTTCATGATCTTCAAGGCCCGATACTTGGAGTCTTACAGTTAAGATGTTGACTTGTTATTTTAGAACCAGTTATTGCAATATATAAATAAATGTGTAAAAAATAAACTGTTGTTTTTTCCGTAACACGCCTTTATCCTGGATTTATATTTATATGTAAGAATGAAAGAACTGAAAGGCTTAAGAATGGGAGCAAAAATGGGTGATTTAAAAGTCAATTGTCTTTTGTATGCTGACGATGCTGTACTCCTTGCTAACAACAAAGAGGAACTGCAATTCTTGGTAACAAAGGTCTACGATGTATGCCTTTGCCCAGAATGATCAGGCGGGTGAACGATCATCAAGATCTTGATTATTATGGTGTAAGGATGTCTTTCTTTACAAATCAGCTAAAGAATCTGTATAGTTAGCCTATGCTTTTTACTTAATCTAAAAAATCTATCATCTGTCTTTGCTGCTTATTTCTGTTCCTTATATTTTTTTATTCCTTTGTAAAAATTTCTTTTAATTGTAATGTTTATAATGGACTTTGTCCGTAAATAAATAAATAAATAAATAAATAAATAAGAGAAGCGATTTGCTGATGAATGTCGATAAATCGAATGTGATGGTTTTTGAAAGAAATGAAAGTTTGACTAAATGTGAAATCAGTGTGAATGGAGTTATACTAAAACAAGTCGAGGAATTTGTGTATCTGGGAAGTATGTTCACTAGGGATGGAATGACTGAGAAAGATATTGAAAGGAGGGTGAGTGCCGGGAACAGAGTGAACGGTGCACTTAAATCGACCTTGGCAAATAAATGCTTGTCACAAGAGGCAAAATTGGCAGTTCACAACGGACTGCTGGTCCCGTCCCTGATGTAATGGAGCGAAGTATGGACTTGGAAAAACAGGGATGAAAGTAGGCTGAATGCTGTCGAAATGCGATCTCTCAGGCGAATGTGTGGTAAAACTATGAACGATAGATGCACAAATGTTGAGATCCGTACATTATGTAAGGCTGAGACAAGCATTATCGACAAAATCAAGAAAGGAGCTCTGCGCTGGTTTGGACATGTAGAACGAATGGACAGCGAGAGAACGGCTAAGAATATTTACAATGCGAATGTTGATGGATGCAGAAATAGAGGAAGACCGAGAAAGACATGGCATGACCAAATCCAACAAATACTTAAAGATGGACATGTCAAATGTCGGAATCATCGGCGCGCGTGCATGAGAAGATGTGTGAATGTAGAGGAAGCGAGATATGTATGCAAAGATAGAGTGTTGTGGCGTTCTATCCTCTCTGCCTACCCTTACGGGGAAACGGCACGATGGTTTGTTTGTTTGTTTGTTTTTGTATTGATAATAAATTATGACCATTTTCGAAGCGCCGCGTGAGTGATCTCTTCAACTGTTCACGACGATACTACACGAGTATTTTTGCGGTAGTGAAACTCTTCGCCATAAAAAGCACTGTATTTATTTATTTTACGTTTGTGCACAAGGTCTACTGTGGATGTTTTCTAATTATTACGTAGTCTGTTAGTAATGTGGCTTTTGCGTAAAACGGCCACAGCGCGTGCCATTGTCACACTCCAGGAGACACGAAATGTAATAATATATAATATTAACAATCGTCTAATTACAAAGTCTAGCATCCTATATTATATTGCGGAGAAAGCGTGGAAGCAATCTGTTAATGCAGATTATTATGATTGTGTGTAGTGATTTGTTTTTGGTGTAGTGATAAGTGTCTTTTGTGCTTTTGAAAGTCATGCGATAACCCAAGGAATAAACGGATACATATTTCAGAGTGGTTGATTAAAAAAATATTCATATGTAGGCTGTATATTTATTCAAAATTTGCATTGTAATTATTATGGGTTATTTACTATTTACTTGATAGAATTCCACTCGTCCATGCGCTTTGTAGCTGCACGATGATTGGTTATCTAGCTTTCATATATCAACTTTAAAATACCTAAATTTTGTAAACGGGGTATAGAATTCCAATCGTCTATACGCTAAGTAGCTGCAAGACGTGTTGAAGTCTTACTCCTTTTTATTATTCATATATATTTTTTTTTTTAAATATCATTAATACACTAAATTTATTTGTCAATTTTTAAAATGTGTAAATGGGGGCTAAATTTCTAACTGTCTGTGCGCTCTGTAGCTGCAAGACGTCCTGTAATCTAGCTGCTATCTGTTATAATTTTTGATTGATCTTAATTGAAAACGAGGAACTAGAATCCCAACTGTCCATGCGCTCTGTAGCTGCAAGACGTACTGGGATATTTACTAACTGTACAGCGCCCTTGAGGTGATTTTCACAAAAATGGCGCTATATAAATTATCCAAATATATATAATATATATTACGACGTCTCTCGCACTGGTTGGATGATTAGTCATTATTATTATTATTAAAGATAACTTGTATGGCTCCAGTTTGATAAAATAATGCCTCGAAGGCGCTTTACGAAGTGAATCTATTTATTGATTTTAATTTGTACTTTTAAAATCTAAGCCACTTGAGTTCGGAGCGAAAGGGTGATATGGTCATATTTTTTGAGACTGTAAATAAAGCTGATGCTTTGGTTCTGTAAACGCTTCAGACGATCTATGTGTTTAGTATTGGCGTCAAGATAACAAATATTAGCATAGCACAGAGAAGCGGCCGGCTTCCGCCTTCGCCGGCCTCGTGGTGTAATGGTCAGCGCGTTTGCCTACCATGCAGAGGTCTCAGGTTCGATTTCCGACATGATTGATACGACATATTTATTTCAAAGGGTGAAAAGCACCTGTAAAAAATCTGCATAGAGTTTGTATCCCTTACGAATATTTATAATAAATTTTCTCCATGCGCAGCTGACTGAGAGTCCCCCAGGACTCTGTAACAGCTGCGGGTGGATGGTGGGCTTAAGGATCGCCCCTCAGTGTTAAAAATAACACTAGAATATTTCATAGTCCCTTGACTGGTACCCGAAGCGTAAAACTGATCATCTTATCTTCATTTTACAAAAATGATAAAGGTACGCTGCGATTGGTGTACCGATGCAGTGCCCTATGCACCATTAGGCGCGGAAAGAGAATGGCGATGATGATGCACAGAGAAGGCAATTCACGAACAAAAGTGGTTTGAAGAAAATTTTGCTTTGTACTTTTATTTGAGTTTATTTGTGCCTGTTTGATCTCCCCATTATAAAACAGCTGTTATCTTTAATTAATAAGTTTATAATATTCGGGAAATAGAAAAATCGACATTGTATAATCTCCCATTAAACGAAGACATACCATGCTTTGTGAGATTGTAGAGCTCATCGAGACGAATCCGGTGATAAATATATATTTTTTTATTCAACTCAATATGTCTAAAAATCTTTCCACTGCAATAACATCGTTGTTTGATGTTACACAATATGAGTAGATTCCAATTAAGCTAATTTCATGTCAAAACATATTGTTCATAATTAGGATCTATTGAATGCATCAAAAACGATATTCTCTTCTGCGGTAATATTCTATTGTATTTTAATGGTTTGACATTTTGCTACGGCGTCCTAAACCAGCAGACAAAACACCACCAGCTTCACAGGAAATACCATAACTTATATACATAATATATATTTAACGTGGGCTATAAGTGTGCTCCTTGCGGCATACCCGATCTAACCAAAGGCATTCCACGACCCGTCCTACTGGAGGGATTCTGGCATGTTTTGTTTTGCGCTATTTATTTGCCGCTGGCATTCCTTCGCGGATTCGGAGAATCAAATGCCTCCACCGCCGAACTTATCTTTTCTATTTTATCATGATAGATTTGGCTGCCCAAAATACCTGTCGTCCTTTTTCATTTGTTAAAGGTCGACAGGTCCTAGTCGTCCAATAATTCTTTTTTTATTTAATTTTTTAAAATTTAGTCTTAAAATAGTACAAACATTATACATAAATGTCCTCATATTAGATCTAAATTTGTTGCAACAGAGAGGGAAAACATTTTGGAGAAGGGAATATGGAAATCTAGGTATTTACAGGGCTTATGACCTGTCATTGGCTGGTTTGAGTGGCCGCTTTACACACTGTGAAACACTCACCATTCTGCCTATGTTTGAACATCCATATTTCTTCAATTCTTCCATCTGTTGATTTTAGTGAAGTTAACCTAGCCGGACCGAGGGGGATTAGAATCCACCATAGATCGATTTGGTCAATTTCACTTTAAGTACAACACCGATTTTAATCCGATAACTCGAGTATTATTAAAGCTATTTGCCAATAATTTTGCAATCGTGAAAATAATAGAAAGAAGTATTTTCCTGTTTTTGTTTTTAAATTTTCAAAATGTTTTTTTTTTTATAAATATTAAAGCAAAAAAGAATACGTATGTAATACAAGGGTCAATTTCACTTTATGTACCTACATTAGCATTCGGCAAACTAACAAAAATTAATAAAATACACCAATGAGTAAAATATGTGTACGCGAAAACGTAAATAAATTATTGCACGGTCATAAACACTTCCAACGTTTATTCTCCTGACGCCGTATACCAAAAGGCGCTGGGGTCGTTTGGTCCCCCCGTTCGGTTCATGAGTATTTTTTTTTATGCTTAGTGAGGGAAAGATGAAAGAGCTGAAACCTTTATTGTTGTGAAGAGATTCATCTGACTGAATTATTTCACATACTAGGCAACTCCTAAAAACAATTTTCCAATTTTTAGACTTCTTCTTGGACCAGTTGGTTTCATTATAATATTTGAGTTTGCCCAAATGTTTGTAGACAAAATACTGGATTTCACCCCCTCGGGAGTCATTTAGAGTAACAAAATACAACAGGAATGGAGAATACCTTAAATAAGGGAATATGGAAGTCTAGGCATTTCAGGGCTCATGACCTGTCATTGGCTGGTTAAAGTGGCCACTTAACACATTGTGTAACATTCACCATTTTGCCTATATTTGAACATCCTGCTTACAAACATTAGGACAAACTCAAATATTGTAATATATGGTAATGTTTCGGGCGTTTCTTGAAGGTGGCTAGAGAAGGTGCTTTTTTTTATGTGAAGAGGTAGCTCATTCCAAAGTCTAGCACCTCAAACATAAAATAAATAGTTGAAAAATTATGTGCTATTTCGACAATATTTAATGTTGTTTAAACAATATTAGCATGTCGTGTAAAATATACGTTGTGTTGATCGATTTTAAAATCTGCCAGCCAAATTGTCCCAAGGATTTCCGAAATATTCGTAGTTTTCATTTATTTAAACAGCGATTCGACATATTTTGGATTAAACTTAAGTAATTATGAAGCATTGGAAAAATTGCATTAGGAGCATAAAATTTCGTTATGACATCTTAGTCAGCACTGTGCGCACGTGTGCCTACCGATATTTGTAGAATTAATGTGGTTAATTGTAATCATGTTACTACAGATATGGTAATTTATTTATTTATATATACGCCCAATGGGCATTTTTAAGGACATATTTATACATAGAAAATTATTATAAAGGAAAGTAGAAAGACACAATGGTATATAGTAGACTAGGTGGGAGTGGAAGCGGGAGAGAGGTGTTTATAATTGAATTTAATTCAGTGATCGTTTGAAAGAAGACAACTTGTTATCAAAGAAATCAAGACTGGTATGTTTGTTGGCAGACCTGAGAATTCTGGGCATAGGGGAATGAAAACCATAGTTAGTTCTATGGTTATCTGCATGAAAGAGTTAGTTTTACCTAACGTTTCTGGTTGGGATATTTAATTTTATCGATTTCAGTAGTTCAGGCGCATCAAATAGTGAGTTGAGAATTTTAAATAGGACGAGAAGGTAGGATTTATTTCAATGGTCTTTAAGAGAAGATATATTTAAGCTAGTTTCTAACTTATTATACGTATATTGGTCTCTGGATAAGCCCAACCTCCAGCCTATCTTTTTTTTAAATAGATGTTGAACTGATTCAATATTTTTGATGTGAACATCATAATATGGAGACCAGATAACAGAGGAATGCTCTAGGTGCGGGCGAACTAGGGAACATTAGATAGTTTTAAGGATGTTGATATTTTTGAAGTCAGTTGCGCTTCTGTCTATAAGTCCGAGGAGTTTTAAGAATTTATTGATATGTTCATCTCAATAACTCTTTAGGGGGTAAAATCCGTTTCCTGTCCACGAGCATTCGAACAAAGTCAAAATATTGGGGTTAATTGAACGCAGCAATAGAAATGTGAAATTACGAAAATAGCACTTTTGTGAAAATGCTGAATTATAAAATCTCCACAACGGGTGGAATGATTTTTACTTTGACAAGTGACAAATAATGCAAACATTCGTTTTTTTATTATGCAAAAATGATCAAATAATGTATTTAACCAGTTTTAATTATTTTTTAAGTCTAGCTGACCACACAACCTGAGATGTCCGTTTTGCAGAAAACAGCTAGCCCTTCTAAAACTCTGATGTATGTTATGTCATTATGTATTGAACATATTATTTTATTAACATAACGTATGGGAGCGAAGTATGGAATTGGAAAAATAATGATGAAAGTAGGTTGAATGCTGTCAAAATGCGATCCCTCAGGCGAATGTGTGGTAAAACTATGTATGATAGGTGCACAAATGTCGAGATCCGTGAAGTGTGTAAGGCTGAGACATGCATTATTGACAGAATCAAGAAAGGGGTGCTGCGTTGGTTTGGAAATGTAGAGCGAATGGACAGCGAAAGAACGGCTAAAAGGATCTACGATGCAAATGTTGATGGATGCAAAAAACGAGGAAGACCGAAAAAGACATGGCACGATCAAGTCCATCAAATACTTGAAGGTGGACATGTCAAGAGTAGGAATAATCGGCGTGCGTGCATGAGAAGATGTATGAATGTAGAGGAAGCGAGGTCTGTATGCCTAAATAGAGTGTTATGGCGTTCTATCCTCTCTGCCTACCCCTACGGGGAAACGGCGTGATGGTTTGTTGTTGTTGTTAAACATATTATTTTATTTATGTATTACAACAGAGATGAAGAACATTTTAGATAAGGTATTATAGAAGTCTACAGGGCTTATGACCTTTCATCGGCTGGTTGAAATGGCCACTTTACACACTGTGTAACATTCACCATTCTGCCCACATTTGTACATCTATATTCCTTCAATTATTTCATATGTTGGTGTTTGAGTAAATAAAGGTTTCAGCTCTTAAACTACCCATTTAAAAAATCATAACTCGAAAACTACGCAAAATTGCGGAACATACATGGGGTGATTCGGATACCCCTAAATATGAGGTAACTACATTTTACTTTTAGACCTCCGGCCACCAAGTATTTATGTTTGAATTCTTGTCACAGTACCAATAAATTATGGTAAAAAAAAAAACGAAACAGTTATTTTTATTTAACACACAGTAAACTTTACATAATTTGAAGGCATGCACAATTAAACTTAATTCTAATGGACGAGTGAAGTTTACATAATATAATAAACAAGCCAAGGTTATTAATTAATATTGTTTATTATTTCTTATTAATAACTAAAATAAGGTTTTAAGGAAAAATATAAAAAAATACACAAAGGGATTTTGAAATTTTAATTTATAAGTCCCGTAGTAGTGTTGTGGACTCGCGGATCAAAGGTCCGAGGTTTAAAAACTTCTATCACAACTTGCTGACTATTTTCCCAGCAGGCCTTTGAAAAATGGTCTAAAAAAATTTTTTTTTAAATAAAAATGCGTTCCAGTTCATATTTTTATGTTTTAAAATAATTTTAATTTTATTTATTTATAATTTTATTTAAATAAGTTTATTTATAATTTATAATCTTATCATAATCATTAACTATGGAGTTTTATTAAGAAATATCAACAAAAAACATCAATATCATATTTTTATAGTTATATTATTCACATGCTAATTCTGCTCGATGAAAATAACGACTCCTGCATGGCAACAGGCGCTCCTCGTGTGGCTCGTAATGGCAAAAATAATATCTTATTGTTTTAAATACTAGTAGGTTTTCAATAAACTAATGTAATGCATCGCCGCACATACCTCGCGTCTTTGTCTCGTAATCGACCAATCACGATCCTTCGCTCACCAAGCTAGACGTGCAAGGATTATAACTATTATGAATTATTACTCCGGTGATTATCCGCAGAGATTGTGCGAGCCGAACGTAATGATAAAATTAACATCTCATTCCAGTGGATATGCGATGTGCAGTATGCAGTACGCAGTATGCAATATCGGCGGCAATTATCCGACCTTTGAAATTATACTGTGGAGCTTTAGAAAATGCATAGTCCCGCTCAAGGTCCTCGCTCCGCGCGTTTCCTCTGTAGATCGGTTCGGGAAATCAAGAAAACACGCGATAAATCACGATTCATAATCATATACAACTGCACCTGATCTGAATGATTTAATTCCCAGCAAAAGTGCAATACCACGCACGAGTTCCCCATTTAACAATAAAGAAATAGTCTTTTTGCTGCTGGTTTTGTAAGTTTTCCCAAAAACGGGGACCATAGCCAGTGGCGTTTTTGCTTTTATACCCCTAAATATGGATGCCCAATTTCAAGAAATGTGTAAGTCCAATTTTATCGGGTTTGAGTTGGCAACACTGCCAGTAGAGCATTCTGTGAACTATACTTTACCTAATTAATTTTTCATTAAAGTATACGCATATCAAATTCTGTGCTTAAAAAATGATTTAAAAAATATCATTTCTATTTCAAAAATCCCTTAGTCCTTAAAATACTTTTAAAAAATCCCTAAGTCCTGACCTTAGGCTTAGGTACACTTTTTTACAAGCAATAATTCTGTAACTAAACGTGTAACAATTTTGTATTTTTTTAAATTTTAAAATAAAGAAGAAGAAAAACTTTGCAATACGTATTTTTGATTGACCGAAATTCTGTCATTTTACATTTCAGGAACAAAATAAACACTTAAACTTGAAATATCTCAAAACTTCAAAAATGGACTTTGTCATTTTTTGAAATTGGGCATCCATATCGAATTTTTTTTTATTTTTAAAAAAGCCAAAAAATATGAGAAT